>NC_057803.1:225506270-225627524 GCF_018294505.1 Triticum aestivum
CGGCGGGGCGGAGGCGTCGCGGCGGCGGCGGCTTGGGGCTGGGGCGGCTAGGGTTTGCCCGGGTGGGCTGCCCCGGCTTATAAAGTCTGCCCGGGCCGGTGTCCCGGTCGGACACGGCCCGTAGGTCGGTGCGCTTTTTTTTACGCGCAGAAAGAAAAATAAAAAGAAATACTAAACGGACTCCAAAAATTCTGAAATAAATTTTCACGGGCTTCTAAAATCATGCCGCACAAGGTGAACATTTATTTGGGACCTAAATGCAAATTTGAAAAACGCACATTTTTCCTAAATTCAAATAAAACTCCGACATAAAATCTTATTTGATTTTATTATTAAATCCTCAATATTTCTTTATTTTGGGAAAGTCATTTTATTCCCTCTCTCATATTTTTGTAATAGAAATAATTGATGATAAAATAAATAAAATCAAATGATCCTATTCTCAAAATTTGAGAAAACTCAAATATGAAAATAACGAAACCCCCAACTCTCTCCGTGGATCCTTGAGTTGCTTAGGATTTCTAGGATCAACCAAAATGCAAAATAAAATATGATATGCAATGATGATCTAATGTATAACATTCCAAATTGAAAATTTGGGATGTTATAAACCTACCCCCCCCCCCCTTAAGATGAATCTCGCCCTCGAGATTCAGGTTGGCTAGAAAATAGGTGAGGGTGGTCCTTGAGCAAATCTTCCTCTCGTTCCCAGGTGGCTTCATCCTCCGTGTGGTGGCTCCACTGAACCTTGCAAAACTTGATAACCTTGCTGCGGGTAACTCGGCTGGCCAACTCGAGGATCTTAATTGGTTTCTCCTCGTAGGTCAAATCATTATCCAACTGAATAGTTTCCAAAGGTACTGTGTCTCTCAAAGGTATGTCAGCCATCTCCGCGTGACACTTCTTCAACTGGGAAACATGGAACACATCATGAACTCCTGACAATCCTTCGGGCAATTCCAACTTGTATACCACTTCTCCCATACGCTCCAAAACTCGATATGGTCCTACAAATCGTGGCGCTAACTTCCCTTTAACTCCAAAACACTTTGTTCCCCGAAGTGGAGATACTCGAAGATAAGCTCTATCTCCGACTTTGTAAACTGTCTCCTTGCGTTTAGAATCTGCATAACTTTTCTGCCTGGACTGGGCTATCTTGAGCCTATCACGAATCAATTTCACCTTCTATTCAGACTCTTTAATCAAGTCAGGTCCAAACAACTGGCGTTCTCCAACTTCGTCCCACGATAACGGTGTCCTCACCTCCTTCCGTACAAAGCTTCGAAAGGGGCCATCTTCAAACTGGTTTGGTAACTTTTGTTGTAAGAGAACTCTGCATATGGCAAATTATCGTCCCAACTAGATCCATAATCTAGTGCACAAGCTCTCAGCATATCCTCCAAAATCTGATTGACTCTCTCGGTCTGTCCATCTATCTGTGGATGAAAAGTTGTACTAAATTCTAGCTTGGTACCCAAAGTTTCATGCAACTGCTTCCAGAACTTTGAGGTAAACTGGGTTCCTCTATCTGATATGATACTCCTTGGAACTCCATGCAAACATACAATCCTGGTCATGTATATCTTTGCCAACTTAGCACTGGTGTAAGTGGTCTTTACTGGGATGAAATGAGCTACTTTCATCAATCGATCGACTACAACCCAAATCGAGTCATAGCCTGAACGAGTCCTGGGTAATCCTGTGATAAAATCCATGCCTAGCTTATCCCACTTCCATTCGGGTATCGGCAATGGTTGTAACAATCCTGCTGGCTTCTGATGCTCTGCCTTTACTCTCTGACATACATCACAAACTGCTACATACTCCGCAATATCCTTCTTCATTCCGGTTCACCAGAAAATATCCTTCAGATCCAAATACATCTTGGTATTTCCTGGGTGAATCGAATATGGTGAATCGTGTGCCTCTTGCAGTATCAACTTCCTGATCTCCGGGTCATGGGGCACGTAAACGCGGTCTTCAAACCATAGGGTATCGTGCTCATCCTCACGAAATCCCTTAGCTTTTCCTTTGCTAAGTTTCTCCTTAATGGAGGCAATCTCTTTGTCAGTCCTCTGAGCTTCTCTGATTCTATCCATCAAAGTTGACTGAATCTCCAATGCTGCTACATAGCCTCTCGGAACTATTTCCAAACATAGTTCATGAAGATTTTCTGCTAACTCCCTTGGTATTTCTCCCGTCATTAATGTATTGACGTGGCTCTTACGGCTTAATGCGTCAGCTACTACATTAGCCTTTCCGGGATGGTAATGCAATCTCATATCATAATCCTTGATGAGCTCCAACCATCTCCTTTGTCTGAGGTTTCACTCCTTCTGTGTGAAGATGTATTTCAAACTCTTATGATCCGTGTACACCTCACAATGATTTCCAATCAGAAAATGTCTCCATCTTTTCAATGCATGCACTATGGCTGCTAACTCCAAATCATGCGTGGCATAATTCAACTCATGAGGTTTCAGTTGTCTTGAGGCATATGAAACAACTCTCCCTTCCTGCATAAGCACTGCTCCAAGTCCTCGACGTGAAGCGTCGCAATACACCTCATAATCTTTGGTCTGGTCTAGCAAAATCAACACTGGTGAGGTAACCAAGCGTTTCTTCAACTCCTGGAAACTAGCCTCACATTCCTCCGTCCATATGAACTTGGTATCTTTCTTCAACAACTCAGTCATAGGCTTCGCAATCTTTGAGAAATTCTCAATAAATCTCTGGTAGTATCCTACGAGTCCAAGAAAACTCCGGATCTCTCCAACTGTTGTTGGGGCTTCCCACTTGGTCACGGTATCAACTTTAGTGGGATCAACGGCTATACCTTCTCCAGATATAACGTGTCCAAGGAATCCTAGTTCCTTCAACCAAAACTCACATTTGCTGAACTTGGCATATAATTGATGTTCTCTGAGCTTTCCAAGTACTAGTCGCAAATGTTCCTTATGCTCCTCTTCATTCTTCGAGTAAACCAGGATATCATCAATGAACACTACGACGAACTTATCCAAAAACTCCATAAATACTTTGTTCATCATGTTCATAAAATAGGCAGGTGTGTTAGTCAGACCAAATGACATAACGGTATACTCGTACAGCCCATACCTGGTGGTAAAAGCTGTCTTAGGCATATCTTGTTCTCGAATCTTCAACTGGTGGTATCCTGATCGCAGATCGATCTTGGAAAATACCTTAGCTCCTTGCAATCAATCAAACAGATCATTGATCATTGGTAGTGGGTACTTGTTCTTAATTGTTACTTCATTCAATCCTCGAGAATCAACAACCATCCTTAACGATCCATCCTTCTTCTCCACTAGAAGTATTGGCGATCCCCAAGGTGAAGAACTTGGGCGGATATATCCCTTATCCAGTAACTCCTTAATCTGCTTCTTAATTTCCACCAAATCCTTTGCTGGCATCCTATATGGTCTCTTTGATATTGGCCATGTGCCTGGCAATAGCTCAATCAAAAACTCAATATCTCTATCCGGTGGCATGCCTGGCAATTCTTCTGGAAATGCATCAGGGAAATCCCTTACCACTGGTACTTTCTCCTGCACAACTCCTGTTAGGCAATTTACTTGAGTCCTCTTTGGCACATGCCGGGATACATACTTGATCCTTCTCCCTTCTGGGGCGGTAAGCAAAATTGACTTACTAGCACATTCAATATCCCCCTCATACTTTGATAACCAATCCATGTCTAATATCACGTCCAATCCTTGGGATTCCAATACTATTAGGTCTGAGGGAAAAACATAGTTACCAATCCTTAATGGTAACTGATCACACCATAGACTAGCCACATACTCTGCTCCAGGCGAGGTTACTAACATGGGTGACCTAAGGGCTTGGGTTGGTAGGTTATACTTATCCACAAATCCCCTTGATATGTATGAATGTGATGCACTAGTATCAAAAAGAACGAGTGTAGTAAATGACTTAACCAAAAACTTACCTATTACTGCATCGGGCTGAGCTTCAACCTCCTCCATGCTAACGTGGTTCACCTGTCCCCTGTTGAAAGGGTTCGGCTTCTTCCCAGAACTTCCATTGCCATTTTGGCCTTCAGGACATTCATTGGCATAATGTCCAGTCTTCTGACACTTAAAGCAAGTGACTTGACTCAGGTCCTTCTTGGCTGGGGTTGATGGGTTGGTGCGATTCTGGCCGTTGCTTCCTCCATTGCCATTACCATTCTTGGTGCCATTGTGATTGTGTGAGCTACCTCCTCCATGGGTATGCTGAAAATGTCCTCCCGGTCTAGGGGTAAAACGTGGCTTCTGCTGAGCTCCTGAAGTGTACTTCCCTTGTCCATACTTCCTCTTGTGATTCTCAATTTGCTGCTGCTTCCCTTCAATCATAAGAGCACGATCTACCAACTCCTAGTAGTTGTTGAAGGTTGCTACCATCAACTGCATGCTCAACTCATCATTCAGTCCTTCCAGAAACTTCTCCTGCTTAGCTGCATCCGTAGCGACGTCATCTGGTGCATAACGTGCTAACTTACTAAAATCCTCCACATACTGGCCAACTGTTTGTCCCCCTTGGCGCAAGTTGCGAAACTCATGCTTCTTCATGGCCATAGCTCCTGCTGAAACATGTGCAGTATGAAAAGCCTGCTGAAATTGGTCCCATGTGACAGTGTCCACTGGGAAAGTGGCTGTGAAATTCTCCCACCATGATGCTGCGGGTCCTTCTAGCTGATGTGCGGCAAACTTCACCTTCTCCGCATCTGTGCATCCTACCGTGGTCAACTCCCTAGCTGTCTTGCGGAGCCAATCATCTGCTACTATCGGCTCGGTGCTACTGGAAAACACCAGCGGATTCAGCCTAAGAAAACGGGCTAAGTGGTCAACTGGTGGTGGTGGTGGTGGTGGGTTGTTGTTGTTCCCCTGGTTTTGATTCTAGACTAGCAACTACATCAATGTGTTCTGCTGTTGGATCAACTGGGTGAGCTCCGGTGGAAAGGCAAATCCGGGGTCACGTCTCGGAGGCATCTGAGGGGTTTAGAAAAGATGAGATGTAAGAATAGAGGGGGTCTAAAGATAAAACACTACCCATATGCACATGAGGCAAAAGCAAACAATTCACTTCATTCAATCAAACAAGGGCATACAATCGATCTATCTACCGCAACAAGTGCTCATACTACTATATTTACATGGTGGACTACTACTACTGATGAGGTGGTCTACTAGAAATATTCTTCGGTTGTAGACTCCATGATATCTGCTCTAGCTTCATCAACATAGCCATCATCGCTACTATCTGGATCCGAATCGGTGCCGTCGATGATGATGTAGTCTTCTGGGCTAATCTCCTTGGGTTCTTCGTCTTCCTCTACTGGCGTAGGGCCTCCCATAAATATTCCAATCTTCTTGATCAGGTCGTCATTCTTCTCCACCAATACTTCAATTTCCTCTTCATAATCTTCACGTGTAGCCTTGAGTTCTTCCTCCAGTTCCTTGATTCTTGTCTTAGCCTTCTTCAGATCTATCATGTCGGCGCACATCTGGTTCTCCTGTCGTCGAATGTGCTGGTTTAACTCCTGGATAAAAGTTGCGATTGATCTATCCTTTCTGGTGCTGATCATCTCCCAGTGTTCATCTCGGCGCCCACAAATCTGGTAGATAGTATCCTTGAGATCCTTGCGGTAGACTTCTCCAATGCGTCCCATGGCGATGTGAGCTGCCATGCTCTTTCCTAGACTCCAAGTTGGTGCATCAAAAGAAAACTCTATGGGCTCAGTGACTGGCATGAACGTCCTTCCTGGAACTTGAACTTGAATCATCCAGCGCTCTTCTTCAGGTAAAGTGGCTTTGTAGGTTCCTGTGAAGCTTGGTACTCCTATGTTCAGGTATCTAGTGACTTCCTTCAAGTGACGTCCAGAGGGTGTATCTTCATCCGGTTGCGTGAACTTGTTCCTTGCATCCGCCATCCTAAAAGAGTAAAAAAGATGAGAAGTCAGAAGAGGAGAGAGTGAAAAGTGATCTAGGTCTTTTAGCTTAGTGGTCGTGTCCTACAGTCAGCGTGTGCTCTCATACCATCTCTGTAGCGACCAGACCTCAAACAGTCCGATCTCTATGCTCCGGTGTCATCCCTGGATCAGTAATGCTGACACCACACAGTACTCGGAGGATTTATAGCAGAGTAGCAATCACACACTTATTACATCGAGTGTCTCCATAGAGAACTTATTACAATAAATATGGCTTAAGGCCATCTAATAATGATAATAGCGGAAGGCTTGGAAGAAAGTGAGTCCATCAACTCCAACGGCATCACTGAGTATAGAACCACGACCTAAAACTCCTTAATCGTCGTCTGAAAAGTCTGCAACATTAACATTGCAGCCCGAAAACGGGTCAGCACATGGAATATGCTGGCAATGTAACACATAGAGAGTAATGGAATGAAACAGCTATACTATATGCATATTTGGCTGGTGGAAAACTCTATGGTTATAGTTTTGCGTAAAGCCAATTTTTCCCTACTTCAAAGGAATAGATTTATTTAACTATCATGGTAGTTGTTAAACATTGAGAATGGTTGACAGCATTCTCAATCCCAATTAAGCATCATCATTAAACAAAACCCAACAAAATTAATTTAGAGTAACATGTTGAGATTCACATGATAATCCAGGTACTAGATACTCAAGATGTCCATAACCGGGGACACGGCTAATCATGATTAGTTTATACACTCTGCAGAGGTTTGCACACTTTTCCCCACAAGACTCGATCGCCTCCGTTTGGTTTCTCGCACTACATGGTGTTTGAGAAGACGGATGACCGAGACATAGTCTTTCAGAAGCGCTAGCACCTTACGATGGATAGACCATTACACCTACTTTCCTCTACATCTGCTAGTCTACCCTGTAAGAGTTCGCATGACTTAATCAACTATGCTAGAGCCCATAATAGCTTGTGGCTGCACATGGAAGGTTCTAGTATGAAAATCTGATGGTCCCTTTGAGCCTGGGTGGCGGTCCATAAAAAAACAGGCAATCCTAGTCTACCCAGGTGCCTAGACAGGCAATCCTGGAATAACCAGGTACCTCAATCAACACAGATGTGTGTTTAAGTTGCCACCTTAAGTAGACCATTAATTAACAATCTCACATCTGTCATGAATACTCTCAAAACCCAATCCACGTCTACGAGCATAGCATGGCACTATAAGCATAACATAATAGTAACTCCCAAAGGTTTGATAATAAACAGGTAATAGGTACTACCTCATCTACTTCCCATCCCACAATTTAATTAGATCCTAACCATGCAATGTGTGACGATTGATCTAATGCAATAAAACTGGGTAGTAGAAAAGGTATGATCAAAGTGTTACTTGCCTTGCTGATGATCCGCGAAACCTAGAGATTCGAAGTAACAGGCGGCGCACTCCGGGTATTCTATCGCAGACAAACAAACAAGCATACAATAAGTACTCATCTAATGCACGGGTAAAACTCAAATAAGAGATCTAACCAGAAGGTTCAATTTAAGAACTCCGGTTGGCAAAAAGAATCAAATCGAACGAAGCAACGAAAGTCAAACGGCGAAAGAAAACAACTTCGTTCTACTAATCTGGATCTAGGGCAAATTTTACAGTAGCAAAATCTTGTTTAAGTTGGTTAAACGGATAGAGGGTTTCGAGACGAAACTCTTGGCGCTTGAATCGCCTGATTCCGATAAACGAGCGAAAAGTTATACTAAAACGAAAATCGGATCAGGAATCGCGATCAGAAAAATCGCGGATTTAATCCGAGAAAAAGAAAAACAACGAACGTTTGCTAGAACGAACGAACGGGCGAACGCTCACTATTTAAATAAACCAGAAAAACCGATCTATTAAAAAACCGAATCAAAAAAACCGACGGAAAAACCGAACGGTTTTTCAAAAAAAAAACGGGCAAGGATTTCGAGGCGGCGGCGAACCTCGGGCGGCGGGCGGCGAACCTCGGGCGGCGGGCGGCGAACCTCGGGCGGCGTGCGGAGGCGTCCGGCGGCGGCGGGCCGCGAGGCGGCGCGGCGGCGGCGGGTGGCGAGGCGGCGCGGCGGCGGCGGGCGGCGGCGGCTGCGGCGGCGGCGGGCGGCGGCGGGGCGGCGGCGGCGTCGCGGCGGCGGCGGCTTGGGGCTAGGGCGGCTAGGGTTTGCCCGGGTGGGCTACCCCGGCTTATAAAGCCTGCCCGGGCCGGTGTCCCAGTCAGACACGGCCCGTAGGTCGGTGCGCGTTTATTTTTTACGTGCAGAAGAAAAATGAAAAGAAATACTAAACGGACTCCAAAAATTCCAAAATAAATTTTTACGGGCTTCTAAAATCAAGCCGCACAAGGTGAACATTTATTTGGGACCTAAATGCAATTTTGAAAAAACGCATATTTTTTCTAAATTCAAATAAAACACCGAAAAACTTCGAAATAAAATCTTATTTGATTTTATTATTAAATCCTCAATATTTCTTTATTTTGGGAAAGTCATTTTTTTCCCTCTCTCATATTTTTGTAATAGAAATAATTGATGATAAAATAAATAAAATCAAATGATCCTATTCTCAAAATTTGAGAAAACTCAAATATGAAAATAACGAAACCCCCAACTCTCTCCGTGGGTCCTTGAGTTGCTTAGGATTTCTATGATCAACCAAAATGCAAAATAAAATATGATATGCAATGATGATCTAATGTATAACATTCCAAATTGAAAATTTGGGATGTTACAGAAGGATTGTCTTGTCATTCAAGATCCGCTCAACCTATTTCGAGGTTGTTATCTCATTCAAGCCATTTAAATCAACCGGTGCAATCTTTCTTCAAAAATCGTTCAATGGTGTATCTTTTCAGTGGGCCCTAACCCCACAGGTCTTTTTCCAGGATCTTACCTGACTCTTCTAATTTTTCCTGGAGATATTATCAAATTCTTTTCCAAGTTTGACGTGAGAATGAATTGTCATCAGTCATATGTCTTCCTCCAAGATTTTTCAAATTCTTTTCACCATTGGCTCAACCTTTCTATTCGTCATCCTGGAGTATCTCAACAAGTCTTGGTGGTGTTTCTCGTCGTCATTCTCGGACTTTGAGGACTGAAGAAGATTTTCCTCTCAATCTTGCTCCATTCTCTTCAAGATTCATGGTTCTAGCTTGTTGCCATCTCTCATAATTGTTTTCGATTGTGAGAATTCTTTTCACCCTTCCGGAGCAATTCTGGAGTCTTTTCAGCTTGATTTTCTGAAGGCCGTCATTTCAGATTGTTCATTTCCAGCTTTCAGCTCTCTTTCCCCAAATCTTACTGGGCATCATTCAAGTATTCGCTAATAAGATCAGGATCTCTTCGGTCACTTGCATCTAAATTCCCTCAAGCATCTTCGTTCATTTGCTAATTCTTCCCGGTGTTTCTTTATCTTTCCTTTGTTCATTTTCTATTCTTATGGTGGTTTCTTCCAAGATTCTTCTTCCTTCGTTTATCATATCAATGCATTAGTGCTTTCCAAATTCTATCGTTGGTTCGTTCAAGAGTTCTCTTCCTTGGTTATCATATCAATTTATTCGTTGTTTCAACCCTTCCGGTGGTTCGTTGAAGACCTTCTCAAGTTTACGCTATATCTATCTTAATCTTTTCTACGAGAATAAGTAGTATGCCAAATCCGTTGCTTGTCATCAATTTAATTGGTGAAGGATACGCATAATGTAATTCTTATTCTTGTTTCATCCATATGTTAATCCCTTCTTCCGGAGTTTGTTCACGATGATTAAATTCTTGGTTTCAAGTGCTCATCTTTCTTTCCCGGAGTTCCAAGCTCCCGTAATTATATCACCATGGAGATCCATCTGAATCATCATAAGGCTTCACTTTGTGTTTTTTTTCAACTTCTCTTTCCTTTCGTTTGATCATCCTTTTGTTTCCGGAGTTCTTCATGGAGGCTCAACATGGTGGTTGATTAAGGATGTAATTCCTTCTCGAAGTGTTCATTGAGATTCTTTTCAGAGGAGCTCAAGTATTCTTTATCTTGCATTACAAAGTGCAATTCCTTCAACCTTATCATTTGAGGTGGTGTTATGCCATTCGTGACAATTTGGGTTCGTGTTTCATGATACAACAATTGTCAAGAATGAGATAGTTAAACACACCAATTTCTTCGAGCATGAGCTCTTCTCAATCCATCAATCGCTTTGTTGGAATTATCTTGGGTTATATTTCACCTAAAGCCTTCCCTAAGGATTGTTGCTAATTGTGGTACTCATAAATGACCCAAGTTCTTCATTTATCCTCCCGGTGGAATAGTTTCTCGTCTCCTTGTTGATATCAATCAAATCTATTGTTTTCCGTCAGTGGCAGATTTTCACCTCAGTGTTGAGTTGCTTCCATAAGCCCACTACAACCTTGCTCTTTTCGTTGTTTTTTTTTCAACTACTCCATTCGACCCTTCTTCTAAGGATGCCTTTCAAACTCTTTTGTGGCAGAAGTTGGCATTTTCTTCTCCATTCTTTTATTTCAATTATCTATCTTCTATTTCTTTCTCCCGGAGGCATTGTGTTGTTGCTCTCTTCAACCGTCTTCTGTTTTGTCAGGATCGTGTTCTTTCCTGTGCTTATTCAACTAACCGGAGTGTTGTGTCTTCTCTTCTAGTTCTTTTCATCTTATAAAGTCTTGCATCCCTTCTCAACCGGAGTGCTGTTCGAATTTGTTCTTCCTTGTTCCTTTTTCCTAACAGAGTGCTTTCAACTTCGCTCTTTCTCGTTGCATTCTTTCTTTCAATTTGTTCAACCTTGGCAAGGTTCTTTGGTCTCACTCGTTTGTCAAAGGAGCAACTTAGTTTTACCTCTTCTCTTTCTTTTCCGTTGTTCCTCCGGTGCCATTCTAGATCTCGGGACGAGATCCTCTCGTAGTGGTGGAGTGTTGTAACGCCCCGAGACCGATGTGCCAGGTGTCCTCCAGTTATTCGTTGTTGTTGCATTGTCATTGCTTGCATGTTGTGCATTGCATCATCATGTTTTCAAAACTTGCATTAGTCCGGGTCTCCCAGTACCTTCTGTTGTCTGTTCTGAGCCCAGACACACTTGCACGCGCCCGCGGCATGTCCGAAATAGTATTTTATAAGTGGCCGGAAAATGTTCTCGGAATGGGATGAAAGTTGGCGTGCGGTGTTGTTTTATTGTCAGTAGACCGCCTGTCAAGTTTCATCGCATTCGGAGTCCGTTTGATGCCCAATGATTAAATATAGCGGCAATGTAGCCGGTCTAACGTCGGACGTTTTCTGTTGGAAATATGCCCTATAGGCAATAATAAATTAGTTATCATTATATTTCCTTGTTCATGATAATCGTTTATTATCCATGCTAGAATTGTATTGATAGGAAACTCAGATACATGTGTGGATACATAGACAACACCATGTCCCTAGTAAGCCTCTAGTTGACTAGCTCGTTGATCAATAGATGGTTACGGTTTCCTGACCATGGACATTGGATGTCGTTGATAACGGGATCACATCATTAGGAGAATGATGTGATGGACAAGACCCAATCCTAAGCCTAGCACAAAGATCTTGTAGTTCGTTCGCTAAAGCTTTTCTAATGTCAAGTATCATTTCCTTAGACCATGAGATTGTGCAACTCCCGGATACCGTAGGAATACTTTGGGTGTGCCAAATGTCACAACGTAACTGGGTGGCTATAAAGGTACACTACAGGTATCTCCGAAAGTGTCTGTTGGGTTGGCACGAATCGAGACTGGGATTTGTCACTCCGTGTAAACGGAGAGGTATCTCTGGGCCCACTCGGTAGGACATCATCATAATGTGCACAATGTGATCAAGGAGTTGATCACGGGATGATGTGTTATGGAACGAGTAAAGAGACTTGCCGGTAACGAGATTGAACAAGGTATCGGGATACCGACGATCGAATCTCGGGCAAGTATCGTACCGCTAGACAAAGGGAATTGCATACGGGATTGATTAAGTCCTTGACATCGTGGTTCATCCGATGAGATCATCGTGGAACATGTGGGAGCCAACATGGGTATCCAGATCCCGCTGTTGGTTATTGACCGGAGAGTCATCTCGGTCATGTCTGCATGTCTCCCGAACCCGTAGGGTCTACACACTTAAGGTTCGGTGACGCTAGGGTTATAGAGATATTAGTATGCGGTAACCCGAAACTTGCTCGGAGTCCCGGATGAGATCCCGGATGTCACGAGGAGTTCCGGAATGGTCCGGAGGTAAAGAATTATATATAGGAAGTGCTATTTCGGCCATCGGGACAAGTTTCGGGGTCACCGGTATTGTACCGGGACCATCGGAAGGGTCCCGGTGGTCCACCGGGTGGGGCCACCTACCCCGGGGGCCACATGGGCTCTAGGGGGTGCACCTTGGCCTACATGGGACAAGGGAACCAGCCCCTAGAGGCCCATGTGCCAAAGGGACAAGAGGAGGGGAGAGTCCTAAAGGGGGAAGGCACCTCCGAGGTGCCTTGGGGAGGATGGACTCCTCCCCCCCTTGGCCGCACCCTTCCTTGGAGGAAGGGGCAAGGCTGCGCCCTCCCCCTCTCCCTTGGCCCTATATATAGTGGGGGGAGGGAGGGCAACCATACCTAAGCCCTGGCGCCTCCCTCTCCCTCCCGTGACACATCTCCCTCCTCCCGCAGCGCTTGGCGAAGCCCTGTTGGAATCCCGCTACTTCCACCACCACGCCGTCGTGCTGCTGGATCTCCATTAACCTCTCCTCCCCCCTTGCTGGATCAAGAAGGAGGAGACATCGCTGCTCCGTACGTGTGTTGAACGCGGAGGTGCCGTCCGTTCGGCGCTAGGATCATCGGTGATTTGGATCACGACGAGTATGACTCCATCAACCCCGTTCTCTTGAACGCTTCCGCGCGCGATCTACAAGGGTATGTAGATCCACTCCTCCCTCGTTGCTAGATGACTCCATAGATAGATCTTGGTGACACGTAGGGAAATTTTGAATTTATGCTACGTTCCCCAACAGTGGCATCATGAGCTAGGTCTATGCGTAGTTTCTATGCACGAGTAGAACACAAAGTAGTTGTGGGCGTTGATTTTGTTCAATATGCTTACCGTTACTAGTCCAATCTTGATTCGGCGGCATTGTGGGATGAAACGGCCCGGACCGACCTTACACGTACTCTTACGTGAGACTGGTTCCACCGACTGACGTGCACTAGTTGCATAAGGTGGCTAGCGGGTGTCTGTCTCTCCCACTTTAGTCGGATCGGATTCGATGAAAAGGGTCCTTATGAAGGGTAAATAGCAATTGGCATATCATGTTGTGGTTTTTGCGTAGGTAAGAAACGTTCTTGCTAGAAACCCATAGCAGCCACGTAAAACATGCAAACAACAATTAGAGGACGTCTAACTTGTTTTTGCAGGGTATGCTATGTGATGTGATATGGCCAAAAGGATGTGATGAATGATATATGTGATGTATGAGATTGATCATGTTCTTGTAATAGGAATCACGACTTGCATTTCGATGAGTATGACAACCGGCAGGAGCCATAGGAGTTGTCTTAATTTATTTATGACCTACGTGTCACCATAAACGTCATGTAATTACTTTACTTTATTGCTAATCGTTAGCTATAGAAGTAGAAGTAATAGTTGGCGAGACAACTTCATGAAGACACGATGATGGAGATCATGGTGTCATGCCGGTGACGATGATGATCATGGAGCCCCGAAGATGGAGATCAAAAGGAGCAATACGATATTGGCCATATCATGTCACTATTTGATTGCATGTGATGTTTATCATGTTTTTGCATCTTGTTTACTTAGAACGACGGTAGTAAATAAGATGATCCCTCATAATAATTTCAAGAAAGTGTTCCCCCTAACTGTGCACCGTTGCGACAGTTTGTTGTTTCGAAGCACCACGTGATGATCGGGTGTGATAGATTCTAACGTTCACATACAACGGGTGTAAGACAGATTTACACATGCAAAACACTTAGGTTGACTTGACGAGCCTAGCATGTACAGACATGGCCTCGGAACACAAGAGACCGAAAGGTCGAGCATGAGTCGTATGGTAGATACGATCAACATGAAGATATTCACCGATGATGACTAGTCCGTCTCACGTGATGATCGGACACGGCCTAGTTGACTCGGATCATGTAATCACTTAGATGACTAGAGGGATGTCTATCTGAGTGGGAGTTCATAAGATGAACTTAATTATCCTGAACATAGTCAAAAGGTCTTCACAAATTATGTCGTGGCTCACGTTTTTGTTCTACTGTTTAGATATGTTCCTAGAGAAAATTTAGTTGAAAGTTGATAGTAGCAATTATGCGGACTAGGTCCGTAAACTGAGGATTGTCCTCATTGCTTCATAGAAGGCTTATGTCCTTAATGCACCGCTCAGTGTGCTGAACCTCGAACGTCGTCTGTGGATGTTGCGAACATCTGACATACACGTTTTGATGACTACATGATAGTACAGTGCGTAATGCTAAATGGTTTAGAATTGAGGCACCAAAGACGTTTTTGAAACATCGCAGAACATATGAGATGTTCCAAGGACTGAAATTGGGATTTCAGGCTCGTGCCCACGTCAAGAGGTATAAGACCTCCGACGATTTTCTTAGCCTGCAAACTAAGGGAGAAAAGCTCAATTGTTGAGCTTGTGCTCAGATTGTCTGAGTACAACAATCATTTGAATCAAGTGGGAGTTGATCTTCCAAATGAGATAGTGATGTTTCTCCGAAGTCATTACCACCAAGCTGCTAGAGCTTTGTGATGAACTATAATATATCAGGGACATATATGATGATCCTTGAGATATTCGCGATGTTTGACACCGCGAAAGTAGAAATCAAGAAGGAGCATCAATTGTTGATGGTTAGTGAAACCACTAGTTTCAAGAAGGGCAAGGGCACGAAGGGATACTTCATGAAACGGCAATTCAGCTGCTTCTCTAGTGAAGAAACCCAAGATTAAACCCAAACCCGAGACTAAGTGCTTCTGTAATAAGGGGAACAGCCACTGGAGCAGAATTACCCTAGATACTTGGTAGATTAGAAGGCTGGCAAGGTCGATAGAAGTATATTGGATATACATTGTGTTGATGTGTACTTTACTAGTACTCCTAGTAGCACCAGGGTATTAGATACCGGTTCGGTTGCTAAGTGTTAGTAACTCGAAATAAAAGCTACGGAATAAACAGAGACTAGCTAAAGGTGAGCTGACGATATGCGTTGGAAGTGTTTCCTATGTTGATATAATCAAGCATCGCACGCTCCCTCTACCATCGAGATTGGTGTTAAACCTAAATAATTTGGTGTTTGCGTTGAGCATAGACATGATTGGATTATGTCTATCGCGATACGGTTATTCATTTAAGGAGAATAATGGTTACTCTGTTTATTTGAATAATACCTTCAATAGGTCTTACACCTAAAATGAATGGTTTATTGAATCTCGATCATAGTGATACACATGTTCATGCCAAAAGATAGTAATGATAGTACCACCTACTTGTGGCACTGCCACTTGAGTCATATTGGTATAAAACGCATGAAGAAGCTCCATGTTGATGGATCTTTGGACTCACTCGTTTTTGAAAAAAAAAGATTGAGACATGCGAACCATGTCTATTGGCATATATGCATGAAGAAACTCCATGAAGATGGATTGTTTGGACTCACTTGATTTTGAATCACTTGAGACATGCAAATCATACCACATGGGCAAGATGACTGAAAGCCTCGTTTTCAGTAAAATGGAACTAGAAAGCAACTTGTTGGAAGTAATACATTTTGATGTGTGCAATCCAATGAGTGCTGAGGCGTGTAGTGGATATTGTTATGTTCTTACTTCACAGATGATTTGAGTAGATGTTGAGTATATTTACTTGATGAATCATGAGTCTGAATTATTGAAAGGTTCAAGTAATTTCAGGGTGAAGTTGAAAGATCGTCGTGACAAGAGGATAAAAGATCTATGATATGATCATAGAGATGAATATCTGAATTACGAGTTTGGCACAAAATTAAGACATTGTGGAAATAGTTTCACAACTAATACAGCCTAGAACACCATAGTGTGATGATGTGTCCAAACATCATAACTGCACCCTATTGGATATGATGCATACCATGATGTCTCTTATCGAATTACCACAATGGTTTATGGGTTAGGCATTAGAGACAACCACATTCACTTTAAATAGGGCACCACGTAATTCCGATGAGATGACACCATATGAACTATGGTTTAGAGAAACCTAAGATGTCATTTCTTAGAAGTTTGGGGCTGCGACGCTTATGTGAAAAAGTTTCAGGCTGATAAGCTCGAACCCAAAGCGGATAAATGCATCTTCATAGGACACCCAAAACAGTTGGGTATACCTCCTGTCTCAGATCCGAAAGCAATAAGGGATTGTTTCTAGAATCGGGTCCTTTCTCGAGGAAAAGTTTCTCTCGAAAGAATTGAGTGGGAGGATGGTGGAGACTTGATGAGGTTATTGAACCGTCTCTTCAACTAGTGTGTGGCAGGGCACAGGAAGTTGTTCCTGTGGCACCTACACCAATTGAAGTGGAAGCTTATGATAGTGATCATGAAACTTCAGATCAAGTCACTACCAAACCTCGTGGGATGACAAGGATGCGTACTACTTCAGAGTGGTACGTAATCCTGTCTTGGAAGTCATGTTGCTAGACAACAATGAACCTACGAGCTATGGAGAAGCGATGGTGGGCCCGGATTCCGATAAATGGCTCGAGGCCATAAAATCCGAGAGAGGATCCATATATGAAAACAAAGTGTAGACTTTGGAAGAACTACTTGATGGTCGTAAGGCTGTTAGGTACATATGGATTTTAAAAGGAAGACGGACAATGATGGTAAATGTCACCATTAAGAAAGCTTGACTTGTCGTTAAGATGTTTTCCGACAAGTTCAAGGAGTTGACTGCGATGAGACTTTCTCACTTGTAGCGATGCTAAGAGTCTGTTGGAATTATATTAGCGATTACTGCATTATTTATGAAATCTTGCAGATAGGATGTCAAAACATTGTTTCCTTGATGTTTTTTTAGGAAAGGTTGTATGTGATACAACCGGAAGGTTTTGTCAATCCTGAAAGATGCTAATTAGTATGCAAAGCTCCAGCAATCCTTCTAAGGACTGGAGTAAGCATCTCAGAGTTGGAATGTACGCTTTGATGAGATGATCAAAGATTTTGGGTTTATACAAAGTTTATGAGAAACTTGTATTTCCAAAGAAGTGAGTGGGAGCACTATAGAATTTCTGATGAGTATATGTTGTTGACATATTGTTGATCAGAAATGACGTAGAATTTCTGGAAAGCATATAGGGTTATTTGGAAAGTGTTTTTCAATGGAAAGCCTGGAATAAGCTACTTGAACATTGAGCATCAAGATCTATAAGGATAGATCAAAACGCTTAATGGTACTTTCAAATGAGCACATACCTTGACATGATCTTGAAGGTGTTCAAGATGGATCAGTCAAACAAGGAGTTCTTGCTTGAGTTGTAAGGTATGAAGTTAAGACTTAAGCTCGACCACGGCAGAATAGAGAGAAAGGACGAAGGTCGTCCCCTATGCTAAAGACATAGGCCCTACAGTATGCTATGCTGTGTACCGCACCTGAAATGTGCCTTGCCATGAGTTAGTCAAGGGGTACAAGAGTGATCCAAGAATGGATCACAAGACAGCGGTCAAAGTTATCCTTACTAACTAGTGGACTAAGGAATTTTCTCGATTATGGAGGTGGTAAAAGAGTTCGTCGTAAAGGGTTACCTCGATGCAAGCTTAACACCTATCCGGATAGCTCTGAGTAGAGATACCGGATACGTATAATGGAGCAACAATTTAGAATAGCTCCAAGTAGAACAGTTATTTGGAATAGCTCCAAATATAGCGTAGTAGCTGCATCTACAAGATGACATAGAGATTTGCGAAGTACATATGGATCTGAAAGATTCAGACCCGTTGACTATAACATCTCTCACAAGCATAACATGATCAAACCCAGAACTCATCGAGTGTTAATCACATGGTAATGTGAACTAGATTATTGACTCTAGTAAACTCTTTGGGTGTTGGTCACATGGCGATGTGACCTGTGAGTGTTAATCACATGACGATGTGAACTAGATTATTGACTCTAGTGCAAGTGGGAGACTGTTGGAAATATGCCCTAGAGGCAATAATAAATTAGTTATTATTATATTTCCTTGTTCATGATAATCGTTTATTATCCATGCTAGAATTGTATTGATAGGAAACTCAGATACATGTGTGGATACATAGACAACACCATGTCCCTAGTAAGCCTCTAGTTGACTAGCTCGTTGATCAATAGATGGTTACGGTTTCCTGACCATGGACATTGGATGTCGTTGATAACGGGATCACATCATTAGGAGAATGATGTGATGGACAAGACCCAATCCTAAGCCTAGCACAAAGATCGTGTAGTTCGTATGCTAAAGCTTTTCTAATGTCAAGTATCATTTCCTTAGACCATGAGATTGTGCAACTCCCGGATACCGTAGGAGTACTTTGGGTGTGCCAAACGTCACAACGTAACTGGGTGGCTATAAAGGTACACTACAGGTATCTCCGAAAGTGTCTGTTGGGTTGGCACGAATCGAGACTGGGATTTGTCACTCCGTGTAAACGGAGAGGTATCTCTGGGCCCACTCGGTAGGACATCATCATAATGTGCACAATGTGATCAAGGAGTTGATCACGGGATGATGTGTTACGGAACGAGTAAAGAGACTTGCCGGTAACGAGATTGAACAAGGTATCGGGATACCGACGATCGAATCTCGGGCAAGTATCGTACCGCTAGACAAAGGGAATTGTATACGGGATTGATTAAGTCCTTGACATCGTGGTTCATCCGATGAGATCATCGTGGAACATGTGGGAGCCAACATGGGTATCCAGATCCCGCTGTTGGTTATTGACCGGAGAGTCATCTCGGTCATGTCTGCATGTCTCCCGAACCCGTAGGGTCTACACACTTAAGGTTCGGTGACGCTAGGGTTATAGAGATATTAGTATGCGGTAACCCGAAAGTTGTTCGGAGTCCCGGATGAGATCCCGGACGTCACGAGGAGTTCCGGAATGGTCCGGAGGTAAAGAATTATATATAGGAAGTGCTATTTCGGCCATCGGGACAAGTTTCGGGGTCACCGGTATTGTACCGGGACCACCGGAAGGGTCCCGGGGGTCCACCGGGTGGGGCCACCTACCCCGGGGGCCACATGGGCTGTAGGGGGTGTGCCTTGGCCTACATGGGCCAAGGGCACCAGCCCCTAGAGGCCCATGCGCCAAAGGGACAAGAGGAGGGGAGAGTCCTAAAGGGGGAAGGCACCTCCGAGGTGCCTTGGGGAGGATGGACTCCTCCCCCCTTGGCCGCACCCTTCCTTGGAGGAAGGGGCAAGGCTGCGCCCTCCCCCTCTCCCTTGGCCCTATATATAGTGGGGGGGAAGGGAGGGCAACCATACCTAAGCCCTGGCGCCTCCCTCTCCCTCCCGTGACACATCTCCCTCCTCCCGCAGCGCTTGGCGAAGCCCTGTTGGAATCCCGCTACTTCCACCACCACGCCGTCGTGCTGCTGGATCTCCATTAACCTCTCCTCCACCCTTGCCGGATCAAGAAGGAGGAGACGTCGCTGCTCCGTACGTGTGTTGAATGCGGAGGTGCCGTCCGTTCGGCGCTAGGATCATCGGTGATTTGGATCACGACGAGTATGACTCCATCAACCCCGTTCTCTTGAACGCTTCCACGCGCGATCTATAAGGGTATGTAGATCCACTCCTCCCTCGTTGCTAAATGACTCCATAGATAGATCTTGGTGACACATAGGGAAATTTTGAATTTATGCTACGTTCCCCAACATTTTCGGTCTCCGGAAACAGTCGCCGGGCCTCCCTCTCTTGTCTTCTCTCAGCTCGAGACCGTCTACACAGCCCACTACCTACCGCCAGATCCAACCTAAGCTCTCTCGTCAGCCCACGGTCCTCCTTGCGCGCACGTCCGATGGCTGTCCCGAACCCGACCCGGACTGTCGCCACCGTTGGGTCCGGATCATCCCCAAACATCTACAAAATATCTCCATTTTCTTATTTGGGCACCCTAGCCTATTTATCTGGGACCGTCCGATTTTGATCGGGTGATCCAAATTTCCATCTTTTCTCTATTTATAGTCCAACCTCATACCTAATCTAGACTAACCCTAAAACCTAGGAGGTTTGTCCCATCCCTTCGCCGCCGCCACTTGTCCTCGGAATCCTCCCAGATCTCATCGTCCAACCACGCACAGCCAAGGCTCCACCTTCTCGATCCCCATCAAGCCTCCACCAATCCATCCAACTGCTTCAGCCTGAGAGCCTCGCTCGACCCCACGCGCCACCACCAGCCAGCGACCTCGCCGGAGTTCTACCGGAACCACCAGGCCAGATCCTCGCGACCCTCTTTTTCTGTTCCCTCGTCCCTGCGAATCTCTCTTCCTAATCCCTCATCTCTCTGTACCTGAACAGGCGACCAGCGCCATGGAAGCCTCCCGATGGACCCCGGCCTCCTCTTCGCCTCGTCGGTGCATGCCATAAGGTCGCCGTCTCATTTTTCTCCTCCTCCTTTCCCTTTATTTTTCTCTCTCATGCTCTCTCTCTCTAATCCTTCTCCCTATCCATGCGTTTGCCTTCTCTACCAGGATCCGCCTCAAGCGATGGCCAGCCTGAGCCGCCCTTCTACCTCCGCCTTGCCCGCTCGCCGGAGCTCGTGCACTGCTCTGCGTCGCGCCGCCGTGAATGCTGGCCCTGTCGTGCTGCTCGGCTTCTCCCATTCGCCCGTTGACCGAGAGCACGATCATCTCGAGCCGGTCCCCTGCCTCCTCGTCAGTCACGTCGCCGGTGGCCAAGGCCACCAGGACCCCCCCTCAACGGTGCAACGTCGCCAGCCACTTCTCCGAGCAGAGCCGCCGGATCCAGCCTGCGTCCGCCTCGTCCTCCATCGCCTGGAGCCGCCAGAACCGCGTCAAGTCCCGTCGCCGCGCCCCTGTTCGCCTGCCCGGAGCCCCGCATCCCCGCCTCTGTCCGGCCATCCACATCGCCGGCGCACTCAGCAGATGAGCCCTGCCGCGCTGGAGTCCATCACCTGCTCGCCGCCGTTCTGCTTCACGTCGTGCCGCCATGCCCGGTGCGCCCTGTCGAGCTACTCTGCTTCGCCCGCTCGTACCTGTTGACCGCGCTGCGGCTGCGAGCGACCGCCAGTGGGCTTCCCAGATCCAGCCGGCCCAGTGCCTCCCTTGCCAGCCCCTCTCCTCACCGACTGGGCTTGGCCCATGGTGAGAACACCCCTGGCGCCCCACCCTTTTTTTCCTATTGTTGGGCCAGCAGATCCGGCCCAGTATCTATTTTTTGAGGCTCTGCGAATTTAGCTATTATCCTAGGTTTTGCAGTTTTACAGAAAACCCCTTACACAACATGCATATAATAACTCACAAACGGTGCATGATTTTAAAACAAACTTTATATGAAAGATGCTTAGAATTTTGTGTAGTTTCAGAATATGTCATTTCCATCCATGTTCAAAATGTTTAAAATGCTGTTTTTTTAAATTTGCTTAAATAACTTGCTAAAATGCTTTAATTCATAACTAAATAACCGTAGCTCCAAACCTAACAAACTTTATATGTAAATGGGGTAGAAAAAGCATAGTTTAACTTGGTGGCATCACTTTGCTTGTTTAACAACTCTAAAATATGGTTTAGGACAGAATAGTACCAAATCCTTAAATTGCACATGGGGATTTTTCCAGACTTGTTGTTTGTTGTTCCGGCCTCATTTAAACTTGACTAGATAGGTAGTTTTACTTTGCTTACCCTCTTGCCATGTTTAACAACATTTAATATTGTTGGGTACATAAACGAGATCGAACTAAATAACTTGAATGTGGTGTTTCGTCAATATGCAACGGGGTTGCATGTTGAGCTCCACTTAATTTGTAGGATTGTTTGTGCATTTTGCCATGCCATGCTTCATTTAACCGGACATGCATCATACTTGACTATGCATCATGCCATGTTTATGTGATGGTTGTTTACTATGTTGTTTGCTTTCTTTCTGGTGTACTTCTTCTCGGTAATCCAGTAACATCGTGTTGTGAGGATTCGTTCGACTACGTTCGTGTGTCTTCTTCGTGGGCTCGTCCTTCTTCCTTGTGGGATCTCAGGCAAGATGACCATACCCTCGAAATCACTTCTATCTTTGCTTGCTAGATGCTCGCTCTTTTGCTATGCCTATGTTGCGATACCTACCACTTGCTTATCATGCCTCCCATATGGTTAAGCCAAGACTCTAACCACCTTGTCCTAGCAAATCGTTGTTTGGCTACGTTACCGCTTTGCTCAGCCCCTCTTATAGTGTTGCTAGTTGCAGGTGAAGATTGGAGTTTGCTCCTTGTTGGAACATGATTATTGTTGGGATATCACAATATCTCTTATTTAATTAATGCATCTATATACTTGGTAAAGGGTGGAAGGCTCGACCTTATGCCTGGTGTTTTGTTCCACTCTTGTCGTCCTAGTTTCCGTCATATCGGTGTTATGTTCCCAGATTTTGCATTCCTTACGCGGTTGGGTTATAATGGGAACCCCTTGACAATTCGCCTTGAATAAAACTCTCCAGCAATGCCCAACATTGGTTTTACCATTCGCCACCTAGCCTTTTCTTTTCCCTTGGGAGTCGCGCTCCTGAGGGTCATCATTATTTTACCCCCCCCTCCCCCGGGGGCCAGTGCTCCTCTGAGTGTTGGTCCAAACTAGAGCCCCTTGCAGTGCCACCTTGGGGAAACTCGAGGGCTGGTTTTAGTTGTACGGACTGCTCATCTGAGTGTGCCCTGAGAACGAGACATGTGCAGCTCCTATCAGGATTTGTCGGCACATTCGGGCGGTGTTGCTGGACTTGTTTTACCATTGTCGAGGATGTCTTGTAACCTGGATGCCGAGCCTGATCGGATTGTCTTGGGAGAAGGAATATCCTTCGTTGACCGTGAGAGCTTGTGATGGGCTAAGTTGGGACACCCCTGTAGGGATTTGAACTTTCGAAAGCCGTGCCCGCGGTTATGGGCAGATGGGAATTTGTTAATGTCTGGTTGTAGAAAACCTGAAACTTACTTAATTAAAATGCACCAACCGCGTGTGTTACCCTGATGGTCTCTTCTCGGCGGAGTCCGGGAAGCGAACACGGTGTTGGAGTAATGCTTGACGTAGGTTGTTCTAGGATCACTTCTTGATCATAGTTGTTCGACCATGCTTTTGCCTTCTCTTCTCGCTCTCATTTGCGCATGTTAGCCACCAAATATGCTAGCCGATTGTTGCAGCTCCACCTCATACCTTTTACCTTACCCATAAGCTTAAATAGTCTTGATCGCGAGGGTGTGAGATTGCTGAGTCCCCTGACTCACAGATACTTCCAAAACCAGCTTGCAGGTGCCGATGATACCGTGCAAGTGACGCAACCAAGCTCAAGGAGGAGCTCGATGAAGATCGTGTTCGTTATGTTTCGTTTCCAGTTGATCAGTACTGGAGCCCAGTTGGGACGATCGGGGATCTGTAGCATTTGGGGTAGTCTTCTTTTATTTTGGTTCCGTAGTCGGACCTTGAGTGTATTTGGTTGATGTAATGCTTTATTCATGTACTGTGTGAAGTGGCGATTGTAAGCCAACTATGTATCCATTTCCCTTATGTATTACATGGGTTGTGTGAAGATTACCTCACTTGCGACATTGCTTTCAATGCGGTTATGCCTCTAAGTCGTGCTTCGACACGTGGGAGATATAGCCGCATTGAGGGTGTTACATTATGTGCCCGTAGATTTCATTGTTCTTGATATAGATTGCAATCCTTCTTGCCCTATTATTCTTGGTAGACCTTTCCTTAGAACGGTTGGTGCGACTATTGATATGAAGGAAGGGAATATTAGATTTCAATTTCCATTAAAAAAGGACATGGAACACTTTCCAAGAAAGAAAATGAAATTACCATATGAAACTATCATGAGAGCCACTTATGGATTGCCTACCAAAGATGGCAATACCTAGATCTATTCTTGCTCGTTATGCCTAGCTAGGGGCGTTAAACGATAGCGCTTGTTGGGAGGCAACCCAACTTTATTTTTATTCCTTGCTATTTGCTCCTGTTTAGTAATAAATAAATTATTTAGCCTCTGTTTAGGTTGTGTTTTTTGTGTTCAATTAGTGTTTGTGCCAAGTAGAACCGTTGGGAAGACTTGGGGAAAGTCTTGTTGAACTTGCTGTAAAAAACAGAAACTTTAGCGCTCACGAGAACTGCTGTCATTTTTATTTGAAGAGTGATATTTAGTTAATTATTTTTGCATATGATTAATAGATAAATTCCTCACGTCCAGAAATTTATTTTAGAATTTTTGGGGTTCCAGATCTTGCACTAGCTACAGATTACTACAGACTGTTCTGTTTTTGACAGATTCTATTTTTTGTGTGTTGTTTGCTTATTTTGATGAATCAATGGCTAGTAAAATAGTTTATAATCCATAGAGAAGTTGGAATAAAGTAGGTTTAACACCAATATAAATAAAGAATGAGTTCATTACAAGTGGTCTTTTTTTTCTTTCGCTAACGGAGCTCACGAGTTTTCTATCTTGAGTTTTGTGTTGTGAAGTTTTCAAGTTTTGGGTGAATTATTTTGATGGATCATGGAACAAGGAGTGGCAAGATCCTAAGCTTGGGGATGCCTATGGCACCCCCAAGATAATCCAAGGACACCAAAAAGTTAAAGCTTGGGGATGCCCCGGAAGGCATCCCCTCTTTTCGTCCACTTCCATCGGTAATTTACTTGGAGCTATATTTTTATTCACCAACATGATATATGTTTTGCTTGGAGCGTCTTGTATAATTTGTGTCTTTGTTTGCTAGTATACCACAATCATCCTTGCTGTACACACCTTTCGAGAGAGCCATACATGAATTAAAATTTGATAGAATACTCTATGTGCTTCACTTATATCCTTTGAGCTAGATAATTTTGCTCTATGTGCTTCACTTAGATCTTTTGGGGCACGGTGGTGGATTCGTTTTAAAGAAACTATTAATCTCTCATGCTTCACTTACATTAATTTGAGAGTATCTTAATAGCATGGTAATTTGCCTAATAATAATATGCTTGGTATTCAAGATTTGTGAAACTTTCTTTTGAGTGTGTTAAATACTAAGAAAAGATTGAAGCATGATAATTGTTTTGAGATATGGAGGTGATAATATTAAAGTCATGCTAGTTGAGTAGTTGTGAATTTAAAGAATACTTGTGTTGAAGTTTGTGATTCCCGTAGCATGCACGTATGGTGAACCGTTATGTGATGAAGTCGGAGCATGATTTATTTATTGATTGTCTTCCTTATGAGTGGCGGTCGGGGACGAGCGATGGTCTTTTCCTACCAATCTATCCCCCTAGGAGCATGCGCGTAGTACTTTGCTTTGATAACTTCTAGATTTTTGCAATAAGTATATGAGTTCTTTATGACTAATGTTGAGTCCATGGATTATACGCACTCTCACCCTTCCACCTTTGCTAGCCTCTCTAATACCGCGCACCTTTTGCCAGCATCATACACCTACCATATACCTTCCTCAAAACAGCCACCATACCTACCTATTATGGCATTTCCATAGCCATTCCGAGATATATTGCCATGCAATACATGAGCGTGAGCTATGGACATAGCACTTATATGTGGAATAGAATGGTGGTTGTGGAGAAGACAAAAAGGGAGAAGATAGTCTCACATCAACTAGGCATATCAACGGGCTATGGAGATGCCCATCAATAGATATCAATGTGAGTGAGTAGGGATTGCCATGCAACGGATGCACTAGAGCTATAAGTATATGAAAGCTCAAAAAGAAACTAAGTGGGTGTGCATCCAACTTGCTTGCTCATGAAGACCTAGGGCATTTTGAGGAAGCCCATCATTGGAATATACAATCCAAGTTCTATAATGAAAAATTCCCACTAGTATATGAAAGTGACGAAATGAGAGACTCTCTATTATGAATATCATGGTGCTACTTTGAAGCACAAGTGAGGTAAAAGGATAGTAGCATTGCCCCTTCTCTCCTTTTCTCTCATTTTTTTTATTTGGGCCTTTTCTCTTTTTTTATGGCCTCTTTTTTATTTGGGCTTCTTTGGCCTCTTTTTTTCGTCTGGAGTCTCATCCTGACTTGTGGGAGAATCATAGTCTCTATCATCCTCTCCTCACTGGGACAATGCTCTAATAATGATGATCATCACACTTTTATTTTCTTGTAACTCAACAAATTACAACTCGATACTTAGAACAAAATATGACTCTATATGAATGCCTCCGGTGGTGTACCGGGATATGCAATGACTCATGAGTGACACATATGAAAGAATTATGAATGGTGGCTTTTCCACAAATACGATGTCGCTACATGATCATGCTAAGCAATATGACAATCATGGAGTGTGTCATAATAAATGGAACGGTGGAGTTGCATGGCAATATATCTCGGAATGGCTATGTAAATGCCATAATAGGTAGGTATGGTGGCTGTTTTGAGGAAGGTATATGGTGGGTGTATAATACCGGCGAAAGGTGTGCGGTATTGGAGAGGCTAGCAATGATGGAAGGGTGAGAGTGCGTATAATCCATGGACTCAACATTAGCCATAAAGAACTCATATACTTATTGCAAAAATCTACAAGTTATCAAAGCAAAGTATTACGCGCATGCTCCTAGGGGGATAGATTGGTAGAAAAAGACCATCGCTCGTCCCTGACCGCCACTCATAAGGAAGACAATCAAAAAATAAATCATGCTCCGACTTCATCACATAACGGTTCACCATACGTGCATGCTACTGGAATCACAAACTTTATCACTAGTATTCTTCAAATTCACAACTACTCAACTAGCACAACTTTAATATCACCATCTTCATATCTCAAAACAATTATCAAGCATCAAACTTCTCATAGTATTCAACACGCTCATAAGAAAGTTTTATTATTAATCTTGTATACCAAGCATATTAGGATTTTACGCAAATTACCATGCTATTTAAGACTGTCAAAATAATCTAAGTGAAGCATGAGAGATCAATAGTTTCTATAAAAACAAATCCACCACCGTGCTCTAAAAGATATAAGTGAAGTACTAGAGCAAAACTATCTAACTCAAAAGATATAAGCGAAGCACATAGAGTATTCTAAAAAATTCCAAATCATGTATGGATGTATCAAAAGGTTTGTACAGCAAGGATGATTGTGGTAAACTAAAAAGTAAATACTCAAATCATACAAGACGCTCCAAGCAAAACACATATCATGTGGCGAATAAAAATATAGCTCCAAGTAAAGTTACCGATAGAAGTAGATGAAAGAGGGGATGACTTCCGGGGCATCCCCAAGCTTTGGCTTTTAGGTGTCCTTAGATTATCTTGGGGGTGCCATGGGCATCCCCAAGCTTAGGCTCTTGCCACTCCTTGTTCCATAATCCATCAAATCTTTACCCAAAACTTGAAAACTTCACAACACAAAACTTAAAGTAGAAAATCTCGTGAGCTCCGTTAGCGAAAGAAAACAAAAGACCACTTCAAAGTACTGTAATTAACTCATTATTTATTTATATTGGTGTTATACCTACTGTATTCCAACTTCTCTATGGTTTGTAAACTATTTTACTAGCCATAGATTCATCAAAATAAGCAAACAACACACAAAAAACAGAATCTGTCAAAAACAGAACAGTCTGTAGTAATATGTAGCTAGCGCAAGATCTGGAACTCCAAAAATTCTAAAATAAATTGCTGGATGGGAGGAATTTATCTATTAATCATCTGAAAAAATAATTAACTAAATAGCACTTTCCAAATAAAAATGGCAGTAGTTCTCGTGAGCGGTAAAGTTTCTGTTTTTTACAGCAAGTGTAACAAGACTTTCCCCAAGTCTTCCCAACGGTTCTACTTGGCACAAACACTAATTAAACACAAAAAAACACAAACAAAACAGAGGCTAGATAAATTATTTATTACTAAACAGGATCAAAAATTAAGTAATAAAAATAAAATTGGGTTGCCTCCCAACAAGCGCTATCGTTTAACGCCCCTAGCTAGGCATAACAAGCAAAGATAGATCTAGGTATTGCCATCTTTGGTAGGCAATCCATAAGTGGCTCTCATAATAGATTCATAAGGTAATTTAATTTTATTTCTAGGAAAAGTGTTCCATGCCCTTCCTTAATGGAAATTGGAATCTGATATTTTCTTCCTTCATATCAATAATTGCACCAATCGTTCTAAGGAAAGGTCTACCAGCAATAATAGGACATGAAGGATTGCAATCTATGTCAAGAACAATAAAATCTATGGGCACATAATTCCTATTTGCAACAATAAGAACATCATTAATTCTTCCCATAGGTTTCTTAATAGTGGAATCCGCAAGGTGCAAGTTTAAAGAGCAATCATCAAAATCACGGAAACCTAACAAATCACACAAAGTCTTTGGAATCGTGGAAACACTAGCACCCAAATCACATAAAGCATAGCATTCATGATATTTAATTTTAATTTTAATTTTAATAGTTGGTTCCCACTCATCATAAAGCTTTCTAGGGGTAGAAACTTCCAATTTAAGTTTTTCTTCATAAGA
This sequence comes from Triticum aestivum, assembly GCF_018294505.1. Taxonomy (NCBI): domain Eukaryota; kingdom Viridiplantae; phylum Streptophyta; class Magnoliopsida; order Poales; family Poaceae; genus Triticum; species Triticum aestivum. Next base: position 225,535,002 of record NC_057803.1, read on the forward strand.
TTGCATCAAGGCATCAACGATATGTTTAGTAAACGCTTTATTTTGACTATAAGCATGAGGAGAATTTAGCACGGATTGCAACAAGGAAATACAATCAATCGAAGAGAAATTTTCATAGTTAAATTCCTTGAAATCCATAATAGTGGGTTTAGCAACATCTAGGGTTTTAATTTCTTCAATCCCACTTTTATCAATTTTAGCATCAAGATCAAAAAATTCTGAATTCTTGGAACGCCTTCTAGGTAAAGGTGGATCATATTCAGTCCCATCATTATCAAGATTCATATTGCAAAACAAAGATTTAATAGGGTACACATCAATAACTTTTAGATCTTCATCATTATTTTCATAGGAACTAGAAGAACACGCTCTTATAATGGCATCTTTCTTAGCACGCATCCTAGCGGTTATTTCTTTGCACTCATCAATAGAAATTCTCATGGTTTTGAGAGACTCATTGATATCATGCTTAGGTGGGATAGATCTAATTTTCAAAGAATCAACATCAAGAGAAATTCTATCAACGTTACTAGCCAACTCATCAATCTTAAGCAATTTTTCTTCAATCAAAGCATTAAAATTCTTTTGCAGAGTAATAAATTCTTTAATATTCAATTCAAAATCAGACGGCATCTTATTATAATTTCCATAAGAATTGTTTTAGGAATTACCATAATTATTAGAGGGATTACTAGGATAAGGCCTAGGATTGAAATTTCCTCTATACACGTTGTTACAAAAATTGTTCCTACCAATAAAATTCACATCCATAGATTCATTATTATTATCAATCAAAGTAGACAAGGGCATATCATTAGGATCAGAAGTAACACTCTTATTAGCAAATAATTTCATAAGTTCATCCATCTTTCCACTCAAAACATTAATTTCTTCTATCGCATGCACCTTTTTATTAGTAGATCTTTCAGTATGCCATTGAGAATAATTAACCATAATATTATCTAGGAGTTTAGTAGCTTCTCCTAAAGTGATTTCCATAAAAGTGCCTCCCGCGGCCAAATCTAAAAGATTTCTAGAAGCAAAATTCAATCCGGCATAAAAATTTTGTATAATCATCCACAAATTCAAACCATGAGTAGGGCAATTACGTATCATTAGTTTCATTCTCTCCCAAGCTTGTACAACATGTTCATGATCAAGTTGCTTAAAATTCATAATATCGTTTCTAAGAGAGATGATCTTGGCAGGAGGAAAATACTTAGAGATAAAAGCATCTTTGCACTTATTCCATGAATCAATACTATTTTTAGGCAAAGACGAAAACCAAGCTTTAGCACGATCTCTAAGTGAAAAAGGAAATAGCTTCAATTTAACAATATCATTATCCACATCTTTCTTCTTTTGCATATCACACAAATCAACGAAGCTATTTAGATGGGTAGTGGCATCTTCACTAGGAAGGCCGGAAAACGGATCTTTCATGACAAGATTTAGCAAAGCAGTATTAATTTCACAAGATTCAGCATCGGTAAGAGGAGCAAGCGGGGTGCTAATAAAATCATTGTTGTTGGTATTGGTGAAGTCACATAATTTAGTATTATCTTGAGCCATCGTGACAAGCAAGCAAACTAACACACAAGCAAACAAAAAAACAAGCAGGCAAAAAGAGGCAAATAGAGAAAGAGATGGAGGATAGAGAGAGAGGGCGAATAAAACAGCAAGGGTGAAGTGGGGGAGAGGAAAACGAGAGGCAAATGGCAAATAATGTAATGCAGATAAGGGTATGTGATGGGTACTTGGTATGTTGACTTCTGCGTAGACCTCCCAGGCAACGGCGCCAGAAATCCTTCTTGCTACCTCTTGAGCACTGCGTTGGTTTTCCCCGAAGAGGAAGGGATGATGCAGCAAAGTAGCGTAAGTATTTCCCTCAGTTTTTGAGAACCAAGGTATAAATCCAGTAGGAGGCTACGCGCGAGTCCCTCGTAACTGCACAAAACAAGTAAATCCTCGCAACCAACGCGAATAGGGGTTGTCAATCCCTACACTGCCACTTACGAGAGTGAGATCTGATAGATATGATAAGATAATATTTTTGGTATTTTTGTGATAAAGATGCAAAGTAAAATAAAGGCAAGGTAAAAAGCAAAGGAAATAACTAAGTAATAGGAGATTAATATGGTAAAGATAGACCCGGGGGCCATAGGTTTCACTAGTGGCTTCTCTCGAGAGCATAAGTATTCTATGGTGGGTGAACAAATTATTGTTGAGCAATTGAAAGAATTGAGCATAGTTATGAGAATATCTAGGCATGATCATGTATATAAGCATCAGTCCGAGACAAGTAGGCCGACTCCTGCCTGCATCTACTACTATTACTCCACTCATCGACCGCTATCCAGCATGCATCTAGAGTATTAAGTTAAAAACAGAGTAACGCCTTAAGCAAGATGACATGATGTTGAGGGATAAACTCATGCAATATGATGAAAACCCCATCTTGTTATCCTCGATGGCAACAATACAATACGTGCCTTGCTGCCCCTACTGTCACTGGGAAAGGACACCGCAAGATTGAACCCAAACCTAAGCACTTCTCCCATTGCAAGAAAGATCAATCTAGTAGGCCAAACCAAACTGATAATTCGAAGAGACTTGCAAAGATAACCAATCATACATAAAATAATTCAGAGAAGATTCAAATATTGTTCATAGATAGACTTGATCATAAACTCACAATTCATCGGTCTCAACAAACACACAGCAAAAAGAATATTACATTGACTGGTTCTCCACAAGAGAGGGGGAGAACATTGTATTGAGATCCAAAAAGAGAGAAGAAGCCATCTAGCTAATAACTATGGACCCGTAGGTCTGAAGTAAACTACTCACACTTCATCGGAGGGGCTATGGTGTTGATGTAGAAGCCCTCTGTGATCGATGCCCCCTCCGGCGGAGCTCCGGAACAGGCCCCGAGATGGGATCTCATGGATACAGAAAGTTGCGGCGGTGGAATTAGGTTTTTGGCTCCGTATCTGATCGTTTGGGGGTATGTAGGTATATATAAGAGGAAGGAATACGTTGGTGGAGCAACAGGGGGGCCATGAGGGTGGAGGGCGCGCCTGGGGGGTAGGCGCGCCCCCCTACCTCGTGGCCTCCTCTTTTGTGTCTTGACGTAGGGTCCAAGTCTCCTGGGTCTTGTTCGTTGAGAAAATCATGTTCCCGAAGGTTTGATTCCGTTTGGACTCCGTTTGATATTCCTTTTCTTCGAAACCCTAAAACAGGCAAAAAAACAGCAATTCTGGGCTGGGCCTCCAGTTAATAGGTTAGTCCCAAAAATAATATAAAAGTGGATAATACAGCCCAATAATGTCCAAAACAGTAGATAATATAGCATGGAGCACTCAAAGATTATAGATACGTTGGAGACGTATCAATGCTCCAATGCACTAAGGTTGGTTGAAAAATCTAATGTGTGTCCTTGGGTGAATTTCTAGGTCCCATGCAAGAGATGGGAATGAAATTCAAACACCATGGCACTGTTGATTGCCGGCAAAATGCTGAGATGCCTGGTTTTAAATTCTAGTAAATCCAAAACTTGTCTGAAATTCATAAAACTTGGCATGCTATCATGGAGCGGCATCCACATGCTGAAAATTTGTCCCATTTGGGGCAGGTTCGGGTATATGCTTCTCACAAACCAGAGCTTCTCACAACAAGCATGATGGTTTCGGTAGGGAACGTCCCACCTTTGGGGACGAAACGATATCCATTGCCTCTTATTGCTTTCAAAAAATTTCTCGTGTCAACATAGAAGAACAGGAGTGTTGTGTCAATTTTTGGGATTTGGGGGGGGGGTTCGTTTGGAAATTTTTATGCATTAATTGAGTTTTCAATGCATTTATGTGCACAATTCAAATTTGAACTACATGCACATGCTCCAATGCACTAAGGTTGGTTGAAAAATCTAATATGTGTCCTTGGGTGAATTTCTAGGTCCCATGCAAGAGATGGGAATTAAATTCAAACACCAGGGCACTGTTGATTGCTGGCAAAACGTTGAGATGCCTGATTTTAAATTCTAGTAAATCCAAAACTCTTCTGAAATTCATGAAACTTGGCATGATATCATGGAGTGGCATCAACATGTCGTGTTAAAAAAATTGTCCCATTTGGGGCGAGTTCGGGTATATGCTTCTCACAAACAAGAGCTTCTCACAACAAGCATGATGGTTTCGGTAGGGAACATCCCACCTTTGGGGACGAAACGATATCCATTGCCTCTTATTGATTTCAAAAAATTTCTCGTGTCAACATAGAACAACAGGAGTGTTGTGTCAATTTTTGGGATTTTTTGGGGTTCATTTGGACATTTTTATGCATTAACTGGGTTTTCAATGCATTTATGTGCATAATTCAAATTTGAACTACATGCACATGCTCCAGTGCATATAAATTGGTTGAAAAATCAAATCTTTGTCCTTGGTGCATGCTTAGGTCCCATGCAAGAAATGGGAATGAATTTCAAACACCAGGGCACCGTTGATTGCCGACAAAACATTGTGATGCGTGGTTTTTAAATTCTAGTAAATCCAAAACTCGTCTGAAATTCATGAAACTTGGCATGCTATCATGGAATGGCACCCGACATGATGTGGTATTTTTCGTGTCCATTTTGAGAGAAGGCGCACTCGAATAATGACAGCCAGCAAAGGCATTTTGAGAAAATAGCTGCCACTTTAATATCTCAAACGTTTGTATAACTCAAACCGTGTGTGTTCTATTAACCATTCACGTGACGCCACGTGTCTTGGTTTTAATGGCTGTAGGAGGTGCCATGCGGACAACTTCTTGACCTTGACTGAACGGGAGGCGTGCGAGCGTAGTCCGGTGGGCAGGCTGACAGAGAGCCGTGTAGGCTGTCCTCCAATGCGTAGGCTCACCGGGAAGCGTGTAAGCTATACGCTGCGCAGGCTCACTAGGAAGCGAGCCCTTTGACTTCCATGGCCGCTCACCTTCCTCTCCATTAATGGCGCCCGAGCCGCTGTTTAATACGGGTGGCCTTACTGTTCGCCTCCCACCCCCCCCCCCCCCGTGCAGACCCCCACCGCCATGGTGCAAAATGATCATCTACCACTAGTCTTCAAGTTTGGTGAAGTCGACTCCGAGCCGGAGGAGATAGAAAACAAGGATGAATGGGGCCTCATGGACATGGCCCAGAACGAGCTGGCCGCGGCGGTTGCTGCCCCTGCTCCCGTCCCAGCTCCCATCCCCGCACCCGCGCCAGCGACCATCCCCGTAGCATTGACGGGCTAGTCGCTGAGCACTATCGCAGAGCTGGAAGCCGCGGGCGTCAGCGAGGTCTCCGTGGACCCGCGTGAGCTCGTGTACATGCCAGCGCCAGCGCTCGTGCCCGTGCGCGCCCCTCCACCCACCGTGGTGCCAGCCACCGTGCGTTTGGCTGCACCCGCCGCGCCCATGCGCGCCCCTCCACCCACCGCGGCGCTGGTCCCCGTGTGTTTGGCTGCACCCATCGCGTGCCCGTGTGCCCCCTCCCTCAACGGCATGGGATGCTGCCATCGACCGCTACCTCTCAGCGGCGCCAGTTGTCGTCCTCCCGCGCCCCACCCGTCGATCGCACGTTGACGTGATGTTTGATTTACAAGTGAAGAACATTTTGTGCTGCCTTGAAGACTTCAACAACGGCGTCCCGATGGACGACAATGACGGTGCGGCACGCCGCCTCCGCCGCCGCCGGAAATAGTTTTTTTGGGGTTTAATACTATATCTCGAATTCTCGATCATATGAATATAAATTCGCAGTGTGACTGAATGAAAGATATGGTTTGAATGAACTTGCATTTTTCTCTCTTAATGTATAGACTTATCAAATGATTTTCTTTTTAAAAAAAGTCAACGGTTTTTAAATATAAGACACTCATTGCAAACGTTTTAGTTAGAACACCCGTATGCAAACCGACAGCTTCCCTAGGAAGCTAAGGGAAAATGTGCCTAGAAGGATTTCTGCATCCCTTCAACGCAAACGGTTGTTTTGCATGACCCGTGTGCAACCATGTACAAACAATTGGGTAAGATTTGCATATCTGTCATTTTGGGTATGTTGCCATTTCTCAAACTGGAAAGATTGACATTTGTTTATCTAGTAACATTGCCATTTGTCATTTTGGGTATGTTGCCATTTCTCAAAATATGCAGCTACAAATCACTAGCACTATCTAATTTTTGCAACTAAAATCACTAACACTATTCATATGGACACCACTAGCAGGCGTGAGTTCATGGACGCATATGAAAATGTACCATTGATTACATACAACAAGTCATCAACCCACAATGACAACGAGGATACACGTTGGATTATAGATCAATTCCAACAAAACATTCTAGTAAAGTTTTTCTCACACAACAAATAACAAAGCGATGAAATGGACATCAGCTCAACCACTCGTGGGCATTGGAAATGCTTGCTTTGAACCAAAAGTGATTCTCTGGGAAGGGCCAGCTACTGTCAATCTCGAGACCAACGCAGGACTGATCATCGAGGCTGAAGCGGCCTATGTCAGGACCCATATTGGGACGGTAGGGAAGCATAGTAATGTCCGGGGTATAGATACAGTTGCTTCTCATAAATGGTAGTAACGTTGTGTCAACAGCAGCTGGATCGCCTTCCACCATCATTGGATAGTTTTGTCCAAGGAAGAGTGAGTTTCCTCCAAGAATTTCAATACTAAACCAGGGAGAAGGTGTTGACGCTAGTACACTAGTATCCATCCCGAATACCCTGCAATGGATGTTGGAATAGGTCTAGAGAGTGCGACCATACGAGACAACACCTGGTTCCTTAGTAACATCAGCAATGCCCCGTATACAGACAAGAAGAGGTGATCCATCAGAACAAGTTGCCAGGCGCCACTGAGTATATGGGTCCTGCTTGTCCTCATGCTCGTGAATAAAATTTTCAAGTATAGGTGGTGGAATGTTCACAGGACCTTGGAAACACAAGAAGGTTAATTAGTAAAGTGAAACTAGCTAACCCGCATGCATGTGGATGAAACAATTATAATTACGGTAGAAGACAAACGTACCGAAATCATGAGGATTCCATGCAAAAATAGTGCCACGAGTGGTGGCAGCAAACACAAGACCCTCGTACTGAATTGCATCACAGTACTCATCCGTGTATAGAAACCGATTTTTGAGCAATATCCATCGAGTCGAACCATGAAGGACGGCAACAAGCTTGTCGAAGATAGCGACAACATAAGCATTCCTATAACCCCAAGAGCGGTTGGGAACTCGACAAATTGCTATCTTCCGTAGACGATAGTCAGCATGATCGTATTTGAACTCACATAGAATACCGGTGTACTCAACCTCTGGGCAGTCGTCTGAGATTTTTCGAAGTGGAACCCAGTGAAGAGTGTATACATTCACAAGTTCCCACTCGCAGTTGTACCCAATATAAGCAACCCAATCTCCATTTGCACCTGCCCAAGCCTTGCCCTCAACCGATGGCATCTTAACATCATACGTATCATTATCAAGCGGCATCAACTTACACAAGGCGAGGCTTCCCTCGTCCCCGCGCCAGTAAGCAAGGTCACGGCGAAGAAGATAGGGGAGATCAAACCGCTCCTGAACCCTTGGGTTCCTTGTAATGATGTTATTACTTGAGTCGAGAATGGTCTTGAATGAACCTGCCATGCTAGCCGAGGTGATGATGTCGCACCGATCAATGAGTTCCTCCACGGCGTCACCATTTAGATCGGGGCAAGAATAATGGGGTCATTTTCGGCTTGTTCCCTCCATGGAGAAGACGATCAAACAATGGCAGAAGGAAGGGTGAAGGAAAATGGAGGAGGGAGGAAGAGCTAGCGTGCGGCAGCAGTTCCAAATCGAGAGGGAAAGGCGAAGAGTCGGTGGACGGTTGCCACGTTACATGAAGAGGCGCCTGGGGAGCGAACGGTTGCCACAGAGGTCACACACTGACAACAACGGCCGAGTGAACCGCATGCAATCCCATCACACAACACACACGTCTTGTTAAGTTGAACCGTTTCTGATATCTTGTGTCAACGCAAACAGTTCATCCGAGTGAACCGCATCCTGTATATCACACACACCTTGATCTGGCTGACCGTTTCTTTTATGTTGCCTAATCACAAATAGTTCATCCGAGTGAACCGTATGTTGTATATCGCACACACCTTCATCTGGCTGTTCGTTTCTTTTGTGTTGCCTGATCACAAACAGTTCATCCGAGTGAACCGTATGCTGTGTATCGCACACACCTTCATTTGGCTGCCCGTTTCTTTTGTTCTTCCTCATCGCAAACAGTTAATTGAACTGAAACGTATGCCCTTCATCGCACACGCAACTAAAATCTAAACCGTGTTTGATGCATCCTCCATCGCAAACATTTTCACCTTTTTTGACGGATTTCGTACACCACCGTTTGCGATTATTGCATCGCACACAGTTTCTCGAAGGGTCTCTGATTGTAGCGTCGCGTTAGCAGCATCCTATAGTAGTGGCCAATGCATAGTATAAACAGTTTCTTGCAATTTTATTGTATTGGAAACATAGAGAGGGGGAGATGTAGTTCCTCTGTCATAATAATTGCAAGTAGGAGCAGCAAGCACATGCATATTATATCTATCAAAATCATCATGTGCAATATTAGAATGCAACCCATCAATATAATCCTTAATAAGCGCAAACTTCTCCGATATAGTGTAGTTGGTAGAATTCAAAAAGATAATAGGACTATCATGTGTGGGTGCAATAGCAACAATTTCATTCTTAACATAAGGAACTATAGCAAGTTCATCTCCTTAAGCATCATTCATATTGGCATCATGGCCACAAGCATAGCAAGCATCAATTTCATCAAAAAGGGATATTTCAAACGAATCAAAGGGATCATAGAAATCATTATAGCATTCATCCTTCGGTAAGCATGAAGGGAAATTAAAAAATGTATGGGATAAAGAGTTAGTCTCATTAGAAGGTGGGCAAGGGTGGTCATTCTGCTCTTCCTCCTTTTGCTCTTCGCTCTCCTCCTCAACTTTTTCCTCCAATGAGCTCATAGTGTCATCAATTTCTTCTTTCATAGATTCCTGCAAAATATTAGTCTCTTCTTGGACAGCGGAGACTTTCTCAATAAATGCATCAATATCGGCATTTTCATAATTCTCATAGAAATATTTAAGTATAGCAAAAAAATTAGGCCTATAAACATCATCATCATCAAAAGCGTCATACTTTTCAAATAAAGATTCAATTTCATAAGAACCCTTAAAAGCAACAAATTCTTCTAATCGTTCCACATCATAGTAATCATATCTACCATTAGCATAAGAATCTAAGGTTTCATTATCATTAAATTTGCATGAAAAGGGAAGGTGTGGAGTCTTCATCCTAGAGCAACAAGTATAATTATATCTCAAACATAGTTGTCGAGCATACCAATGCAACATATGAATTTGATCCCATAAAAGTTTCCCTTTTGAGTCAAGCGATAATCCCTAAGTATTCACGTTGATCCAACGTGTCTCCCATCATATAATTGAATGGGGTTTTCTCAGGATTATTAAAGTAGTGCATAACATCTTTCACATAATGAGCATCAAGTGTTTTAGGAGGTTCCCCATCTCCATGAGTAGCAAGTACACCTAATTTTTTGGGTATTTCATGTTCCATATCCATAACTAAAGATAGAGAACAACTTAGTACAGAAAATAAAATCTACTTAGGGATAAAGCAAAAAAGCACACACGAGAATATTCACCCCACGCTATTGCTCCGCGGCAACGGCGCCAGAAAAAGGTCTTGATAACCCACAAGTATAGGGGATCAGTTGTAGACTCTTTCGATAAGTAAGAGTGTCGAACCCAACGAGGAGCTGAAGGTAGAAAAAATATTACCTCAAGTTCTATCGACCATCGGTACAACTCTACGCACGCTTTACGTTCACTTTTCCTAGAACAAGTATGAAACTAGAAGTAATTTGTAGGTGTGATAGGATAGGTTTGCAAGATAACAAAGAGCACGTAATAAAAACTAGGGGTTGTTTATATAAAGAAACAACTAAGTTAGTTTTAGTAGAAAGCTTTTTGTCACAAGAATTTCTCCCTAAGCAATCGATAACTAGAACGGTAATCATTATTGCAATTTTATATGAGGGAGAGGCATAAGCTAACATAATTTCTCTTCTTGGATCATATGCACTTATGATTGGAACTCTAGCAAACATCTATAACTACTAAAGATCATTAAGGTAAAACCCAACCATAGCATTAAAGTATCAAGTCCTCTTTACTCCCATACGTAAACAACCTACTTACTCGGGTTTAAGCTTCTGTCACTCTAGCAACCCACCATAAGAAAATCATCAACATATTGCAAACCCTACAGTGGGGATCCCTCAAGCTTGCGCGACACGGAGAGCACCATAGGACAGCACCAATAATAAACATACAACTCAAACCAATTACGGTCATCAATTAACCCATAGGACAAAATGGATCTACTCAAACATCATAGGATAGCCATACATCATTGGGAAATAATATATAGCATTGAGCACCATGTTTAAGTAGAGATTACAGCGGGGAGAACAGGTGTTACACAGCTGCATAGAGGGGGGAGTTGGTGATGACAGTGGTGAAGTTATTGGTGTAGATCGCTATCACGATGATGGCCCCGGCGGCATTCCGGCGCCACCGAGACAGAGGGGGAGAGAGCCCCCCTCCTTCTTCTTCTTACTTGACCTTCCACCTAGATGGGAGAAGGGTTTCCCCTCTGGTCCATGGCCTCCATGGTGGTGGAGGGCGAGAGCCCCTCCGAAATTGGATCTCTCTCTCTGTTTCCTTCTGTTTCTGCGCTCCCAGATTCTGGCCTTTCACCGTTTCTTAAATTCCCGGAGATCCGTAACTCCTATTGGGCTGAAATTTTAACAAGGTTTTTATTCGGATATTAGCTTTCTTGTGCCATAAGAAGGGCACCAACCACCTTACGGGGTGACCACAAGGGCCCAGGGCGCGCCCCTCACCCTTGTGGGCCCCTCAGGCATCGTCTCGCATTGATTCTACTTCCCAAAATTCACATATATTCCAAAAAAATCTCCATAAGTTTTTATCCCATTTGGACTCCATTTGATATGGATCTTCTGCGAAACAAAAAAACATGCAACAAATAGGAACTGGCACTGGGCACTGGATCAATATGTTAGTCCAAGAAAATCATATAAATTGTTGCCAAAAGTATGTAAAAGTTGTATAATATTGGCATGGAACAATCAAAAATTATAGAGATGACGGAGACGTATCACTCCCACATTAACCACTATTGGATCTAGTGTATTAAGCTCATGGAAAAACGGACTATGCTTTAAGCAAGATGACATGATGTAGACAAGATAAACTTATGTGTGAATAAACCCCATATTTTTACCCATAAGATCAACGATACATATGTGTCATGTCCCTTTGTGTCACTGGGATTGAGCACCGCAAGATCGAACCCATTACAAAGCACCTCTTCCCATGGCAAGATAAATCAATCTAGTTGTACAAACCAAACCAATAAGTCGGAGAAGAAATACAAAGCTATAATAATCATGCATAAAAGAGTTCAGGGAAAACCCAAGTAATATTCATGGATAGATCTGATCATAAATTCACAATTCATCAGATCCCAACAAACACACCGCAAAAAGTCATTAAATCAAACAGATCTCAAAGAACACCGACGGGAACATTGTATTGAAGATGAAAAAGAGAGAAGAAGCCATCTAGCTACTAACTACGGACCCGTAGGTCTATGGTTAACTACTCATGCATCATTGGAGGGGAAGCAAGGATGATGAAGAACCCCTCTGTGATCGTTACCCCCTCCAACAGAGTGCCGGAAAAGGCCTCTAGATTGGATCTCGTGTTTATAGAACTTGCAGCGATGAAAAAAGTATTTGGTGGACTCCCTTGATGGTTTTGGGATTTTAGAGTAATTATAGAGGCGGAGGTAGGTCAAACAAATGCCCATGGGCCCCACTACCCACCAGGGCACGCTGGAGGCCCCTGGCGCGCCCTGGTGCCTAGTGGGCCCCACTTTCATCTTCTGGTTCCCTACCAAAGCTTTCAGGGTCTCTTATCACTAGAAAAAAATCCAAAAAGTTTTGTGGCATTAGGACTTCGTTTAGTACTGATATTCTGCAAAGTCAAAAATAAGAAGAAAAAAACAGCAACTGTCACTGGGCACTAAGTTAATAGGTTAGTCCAAAAAATGATATAAAGTTGCTTGTAGATGTATATAAAACATCCAAGATTGCTAATATAATATCATGGAACAATCAAAAATTACAGATACATTGGAGACGTATCAAGCATCCCCAAGCTTAATTCTTACTCGTACTCGAGTAGGTAAATGATAAAAACAGAATTTTTTATGTGGAATGCTACCTAGCATATTCATCATATATTCTTTGCTTTGTAAGATGGACATTTGGACTTGAATGATTCAAAGCAATAGTCTATAATTTGACATTAAAATGTCAATACTCAAGCATATCAACAATTAACTATGTCTTTCAAAATAGCAACACCAAAGAAAGTTATCCCTAGCCCATTATGCTTAATCATTGATCCATTCATGAAACTCACTCGAATATTGACTACATCCTATACACAAGTATGACAATAGCGTTCCCTAGCTGGTGCTTTATAAGAGAAGATGGAGACTCAAAAAATAAAAAATGCATAAAAGTAAATAGATAGGCCCTTCGCAAAGGGAATCAGAGATTTGTGGAGGTGCCAGAGCTCATAGCTTAAATTGAGAGATAAAATTGTTTTGAGAGGCATGGTTTTCCTGTCAACGAAAAGGATCGGGAATTCCCAATATCTTCCATGCTAGACAAATTATAGGCGGTTCCCAAACAAAAAGTAAAGTTTATTTCCTTTCCACCATTCTTTCACAATCCATGGCTCGCTGTCTCCATGGGTGCCTTTGATACCAACACTTTCCAAGGAATTTGTTATTAACAACATAATTTTTTTTCATTTCGGGACTGGGCATCCCTATTACCTACAACACTCTCATGCAATGACAAGTGAATAAACACTCATCATGAGAATAAAATACCTAGCATGGAAAATATTGGCCACCCCCTGCAGCTTCATTAGCGGTACAGGCACACAAAACAGAAATTCATTTTGAAAATTAAAGTGGACACATACAAATTTACTTGGAACGACATGTAAATACCGCATATAGGTAGGTATGGTGGACTCATTTGGCACAAATTTTGGTTTTAGGAGTTGGATGCACAAGCAGCATTCCCGCTTAGTACAAGGGAAGGCTAGCAAATAGATTGAGAAGCAACCAACCAAAAAACGAAAACGGTCATAAACGAGCATTGAGAATAATTAACACTAAATAATGTACCACAAGTAGGATATAATTTATTTGCATAACTATTGACTTTATGTGCATGCATAGGGAATCACAAACCTTAACACCAATATTCTTACTAAAGCATGATTACTCACCAACATGACTCACATATCACTATCTCCATATCACAAAACTATTGCAAGGAATCGAGTTCATAATTTCCAATGATGTTCATGAAAGTTTTTATTATATCCCCCTTGGATATTTATCACTTTGGGACCAAATTCATATCTCGTGCAAGTTACCATTACTATTCTTAACTCTCAAAAAGATCTAAGTGAAGCACGAGAGCATAAATATTTCTTCAAAATTTTCAACTCTCAAAATAATATAAGTGAAGCATGAGAGCATATTTCTCTAAAAAAATTCAACTCTCAAAATAATATAAGTGAAGCATGAGAGTTTATTTCTTCAAAATATAACCACCATCGTTCTAAAAAAAGATATAAGTGAAGTACTAGAGCAACTGCCGTGCTCAAAAAAATTAAGTGAAGCACATAGAGTATTCTAGCAAATCATGATATCCATGTGGCTCTCTCAAACAAGTGTGTTCGGAAAGGATGATTGTGTCAAACTAAATAATAAACAAAGCAAAGACTCATATAATACAAGATGCTCCAAGCAAAACTCATGGTATGTGATGAATAAAAATATAGCTCCAAGTAAAATTGCCGATGGTCGTTAGAAGAAAGTGGGGATGCCTTCCGGGGCATCCCCCAGCTTAGTTGTTTGGGAGTCCTTGAATATTACCATGGGATGCCTTGGGCATCCCCGAGCTTAGGATCTTGCTACTCCTTATTCCTTCATCCATCACGATCTCACCCAAAACTTGAAAACTTCAATCACACAAAACTTAACAAAACCTTCGTGAGATCTATTAGTATGATAAAGCAAATCACCACTCTAAGTACTATTGCAAACCTATTCATATTTTTATTGCATTATACCTATTGTATTCTAACTTTACCATGGCTTATACCCCTCGATATCATCCATAGATTCATCAAAATAAGCACACAATGCAAAGAAACAGAATCTATCAAAAACAGAACAGTCTGTAGTAATCTAAACTTTAACCATACTTCTATAACTCCAAAAATCCTAAAACATTAGGACAGCATGGGTAATTTGTATATCAATCATGTGTACAAAAATCAAAAAATTATCGCGTTCCAGCAGAGCACATCAATTCTGCTACTGGGCGCAAAAGTTTCTGTTAATGCACAGAATCAAAGCAACTATCACCCAAATCATCCCAAAGGCTTTAATTGGCTCAAACACTAATTAAAACACTAAAACACAATCATAGTAGTAGCATAATTGTACACTTACTGAAAAACAAAAAAGAAAACTATTGGGTTATCTCCCAACAAGCTCTTTCTTTATAGCCATTAAGATAGGCTTGAAATTTCAATGATGCTCACATGAAAGGTAATAATTTAAACACAAAGAGAGCATCATGTAGCATATGACAAACACATTTAAGTCTAACATACTCCCTATGCATAGGCATTTTGTAAGCAAACAAATTATCAAGACAAGAACTATTTAACATATGCATGGAAGAAGAAAGAAACAATATCAATCTCAGTATGAAGAGAGGTAATTTAGTAACATGAAGATTTCTATAACCATATTTACCTATCTCATAGTAATTACATGTAGGATCATACTCAAATTCCATAATATAGATATCATATAAAATTTTCTTTTCATGATCCACATGCATAGAAGTCTTATAATCTTGCAAGATAGTGGGATTATCATCAACTAAAGTCATGACCTCTCCAAACCCACTTTTATCAAAAATTTCATTAGATTGAATATTCTCCAAAGTAGTGGGATTAATTTTACCTAAAGTTGACACTCTTCCAAACCCACTTTCAATATTATTGCAAACATTATTATCAATAACATATTCATCATGAGGCTTAAATAAATTTTCAAGATCATAAGAAGCATTATCACCCCAATCATGATCATTACAATAGGTAGTGGTCATAACAAAATCATCATCCCAAAGCTTGTAGCTTTGCATATCATTAGCACAATTGACATTCATAGGATTTGTAATAACATCATTGCAATCATGTTTTTCATTCCAGTGGCTATCCAGTGTGGGTGCAATAGTAATAATTTCTTTTTTAACATAAGGAACTATTGCAAGTTCATCATCATAAGCATAATTAATATTGGCATCGTGGCCATAAGAATAGCGAGCAACATGTTCTTCAAGAGGGGATAATTCAGTTAAATCAACGAAATCATAATTATCTATAGATTCATGCATATCATTTTTTTCTTCCAAAGCAGCAGACATTCTCTCAATAAATTCTTTAACATAGGCGTTATGAGCATAGTTTTCATAGCAATATTTAAGTATGTGAAATTTTTCAGATTTGTAGAGAGTAATATCATTCTTTTCAATCAAAGGAGCAACTTCATAAGCACCCTTAAAAGCAATAACTTTTTCAATTTGTTTGATATCATAGTAACTATAAAGACCCTTTTCATAAGAAGGTAAGATTTCATTATCATTAAACACACATAGGTAGGGAAGGTGTTTTTTAGGGTTCTTAGAGCAACAAGTAAAATCATAAAGTTCACAAACACTAGTAGAAAACAGGGCTTTGGTCCAGGCCGGGTCAGCCCATTAGTACCGGTTCAGTCTAGAACCGGGACCAATGTGGGCATTGGTCCCGGTTCATGAGCCCAGGGGGCCGGCCGGGCCATGTGGGCCATTGGTCCTGGTTCATCTGGACCTTTTGGTCCCGTTTGGTGGGACGAACCGGGACCAATGGGCCTCGCTCCTGGCCCACCACCATTGGTCCCGGTTGGTGGCTTGAACCGGGACCAAAGGCTCCCCTTTAGTCCCGGCTCATGTCACCAACTGGGACCAATGAGGTGCCTATATATACCCCCTCGCGCAAGAGCAGAGCACAATGCACTGTTTTTTCTGGCCAAGGGGGAGAGGGCTTTGTGGTGCTCTATCTCACCTCCTATGCACATGAGGTGTTCGATGGAATGCCCGAGCCACACTACTTAAGCTTTCTCCTCTCGAAGCTCGACCTCCAAGCTCCATTTTCCTCGAGATTTGTCTAGATTTAGCGCTCCATCACGCCCTGTCCCCGTCTTCACCGCCGTCGATCACCCGTGTCGATCTCATCACCGACACCACCGTGGTGAGCCTCTTGTTCTTATCCTCTTTCTGAAAGGAAAAATATTCTTACTTGTATGTTTAGATAGATACTTGTATCATTTTCTTACATTTATTATTGCATCTTATATAGTGCGATGGTTTTGGTATCCGCCCCCGTCGCCCTCGTCCTGTCTATGATTCGGATGTGGTATGTATATTATCTTTATAACTATTGGTTCATTTATTGTTTATGAAAATTATGCCGACCAACGTGACATAGATTTTATTTATCTAGGATGTATGTGAATCGGAAATGCCAACCGACCCTATTGTCGAGAGGTTAAATTTAGTTGAAGAAGAAAACAATTTGTTGAAGGAAAAAATAAAAAAAATTGAGGAGGAGAAGATGATATTGGAGTTGCATGTTGCGGATGTCGTCGATGATCACAAGATCAAGATGGATGCAATGCGCTTGAAGATTAGAAAGATTAGAAAATATGCCATTCATACCGAGGCTTGGTATCATTATGCCGTTGGATCAATTGTTACCTTGGTTGCGATTATGATCGCATTTGTTTTCGCATTGAAATGTTTTACATAGTTTCAATGTATGGTTTAATTAATTAGATGCTCTGGAGAGCTATATGTTGTTAGATGAGAACTATGTATGCACTTTGGTTTTAATGTGATGATGAACTTCTATTAATTTGGACACTTAATTATATATAATGCACGCAGATGAACCGGCAATGGATGTACGGTGACAGACACACCCGCGAGTACATTAAGGGCGTGCATGAGTTTCTCGATGCGGCTGAGGCAAACAAGCAGAATGGTTTTATGTGTTGTCCATGCACTGAATGTGGGAATACGAGGTCTTACTCTAACCGGAAAATCCTTCACTCCCACCTGCTTTACAAGGGTTTCATGCCACACTATAATGTTTGGACGAGGCACGGAGAAATAGGGGTTATGATGGAAGACGGTGAAGAAGAAGAGTACGATGACAACTATGTGCCCCCTGAATACGGTGATGCTGCAACGGGGGGAGCTGGTGAAGATCAAGAGGAACCAGACGATGTGCCCAATGATGCTGCCACGGGTGAAGCTGCTGAAGATCAAGAGGAACCAGACGATGTGCCCGATGATGATGATCTCCGCCGGGTCATTGTCGATGCAAGGACGCAATGCATTAGTCAAAAGGAGAAGCTGAAGTTCGATCGCATGTTAGAGGATCACAAAAAAGGGTTATACCCCAATTGCGAAGATGGCAACACAAAGCTCGGTACCGTACTGGAATTGCTGCAGTGGAAGGCAGAGAATGTTGTGGCTGACAAAGGATTTGAGAAGCTACTGAAAATATTGAAGAAGAAGCTTCCAAAGGATAACGAATTGCCCGACAGTACATACGCAGCAAAGAAGGTCGTATGCCCTCTAGGATTGGAGGTGGAGAAGATACATGCATGCCCTAATGACTGCATCCTCTACCGCGGTGCATACAAGGATCTGAACGCATGCCCGGTATGCGGTGCATTGCGGTATAAGATCAGACGAGATGACCCTGGTGATGTTGACGGCGAGCCCCCCAGGAAGAGGGTTCCTGCGAAGGTGATGTGGTATGCTCCTATAATACCACGGTTGAAATGTCTGTTCAAAAACGAAGAGCATGCCAAGTTGATGCGATGGCACAGTGAGAACCGAAAGAAAGATGGGAAGTTGAGAGCACCCGCTGACGGGTCGCAGTGGAGAAAAATCGAGAGAAAGTACTGGGATGAGTTTGCAAAGGACCCAAGGAATGTATGGTTTGCTTTAAGCGCGGATGGCATTAATCCTTTCGGGGAGCAGAGCAGCAATCACAGCACCTGGCCCGTGACTCTATGTATGTATAACCTTCCTCCTTGGATGTGCATGAAGCGGAAGTTCATTATGATGCCAGTTCTCATCCAAGGCCCTAAGCAACCCGGTAACGACATTGATGTGTACCTAAGGCCATTAGTTGAAGAACTTTTACAGCTTTGGAATGGAAACGGTGTACGTACGTGGGATGAGCACAGACAGGAGGAATTTAACCTTAAGGCGTTGCTGTTCGTGACCATCAACGATTGGCCCGCTCTCAGTAACCTTTCAGGACAGACAAACAAAGGATACCACGCATGCACGCACTGTTTAGATGACACTGAAAGTATATACCTGGACAAATTCAGGAAGAATGTGTACCTGGGCCATCATCGATTTTTTCCGACCAACCATCAATGTTGAAAGAAAGGCAAGCATTTCAAAGGCGAGGCAGATCACCGGAAGAAGCCCGCCATGCGCACCGGTGATCACGTGCTTGCTATGGTCAATGATTTACACTACGTAATCTTTGGAAAGGGTCCCGGTGGACTAGCTGTTCCGAATGACGCTGAGGGACACGCACCCATGTGGAAGAAGAAATCTATATTTTCGGACCTACCCTACTGGAAAGACCTAGAGGTCCGCTCCTCAATCGACGTGATGCACGTGACAAAGAACCTTTGCGTGAACCAGCTAGGCTTCTTGGGCGTGTATGGGAAGACAAAAGATACACCTGAGGCACGGGAGGACCTGCAACGTTTGCACGAAAAAGATGGCATGCCTCCGAAGCAGTATAAAGGTCCTGCCAGCTACGCTCTTACGAAAGAAGAGAAAGAAATCTTCTTTGAATGCCTGCTCAGTATGAAGGTCACGACTGGCTTCTCGTCGAATATAAAGGGAATAATAAATATGCCAGAGAAAAAGTTTCAGAACCTAAAGTCTCATGACTGCCACGTGATTATGACGCAACTGCTTCCGGTTGCATTGAGGGGGCTTCTACCGGAAAACGTCCGATTAGCCATTGTGAAGCTATGTGCATTCCTCAATGCAATCTCTCAGAAGGTGATCGATCCAGAAATCGTACCAAGGCTAAGGAGTGATGTGGCGCAATGTCTTGTCAGTTTCGAGCTGGTGTTCCCACCATCCTTCTTCAATATCATGACGCACGTCCTAGTTCATCTAGTCGACGAGATTGTCATCCTGGGGCCCGTATTTCTACACAATATGTTCCCCTTTGAGAGGTTCATGGGAGTCCTAAAGAAATATGTCCGTAATCGCGCTAGGCCAGAAGGAAGCATCTCCATGGGCCATCAAACAGAGGATGTTATCGGGTTTTGTGTTGACTTCATTCCTGGCCTTAACAAGATAGGTCTCCCTAAATCGCGGTATGAGGGGAGACTGACTGGAAAAGGCACTCTTGGAAGAGACTCAATAATATGCAGGGACGGATATTCTTGGTCTCAAGCACACTACACAGTTCTACAGAACTCTACCTTGGTGACCCCGTATGTCGATGAACACAAGAACAGTCTGCGCTCCAAACACCCGGAGCAGTGCGACGACTGGATTACATGTGAACACATCAGGACTTTCAGCAGTTGGTTGGAAACACGTCTCAGAGGTGACAACACTGTTTGTGATGAGTTGTACTTGTTGTCCAGGGGACCATCTTTGACTGTATTGACTTACAAAGGATACGAGATAAATGGGAATACATTTTACACGATCGCCCAAGATCAAAAGAGCACCAACCAAAACAGCGGTGTCCGCTTTGATGCAGCAACCGAGAGCGGAAAGGATACATATTATGGTTACATAGTGGACATATGGGAACTTGACTACGGACCTAATTTTAAGGTCCCTTTGTTTAAGTGCAAATGGGTCAATCTGTTAGGCGGCGGGGTACAGGTAGACCCACAGTACGGAATGACAACAGTGGATCTGAAAAATCTTGGGTACACTGACGAACCGTTCGTCCTAGCCAATGATGTGGCACAGGTTATCTATGTGAAGGACATGTCTACCAAACCGAGAAAAAGAAAAGATAAGGAAGCGAATACATCATACGATGAGCCAAAGCGCCACATAGTTCTTTCAGGAAAAAGGGACATCCTGGGAGTGGACGGCAAGACAGACATGTCTGAAGATTATGAAAAGTTTCATGAAATTCCTCCCTTCAATGTCAAGGCTGACCCAAGCATCCTGATAAACAATGAAGATTATCCATGGTTACGGCGCAATAAGCAAATGACACAAGCGAAGAAAAAGTGAAGACTTTCTCCCGCAACTATTATGATGATACCATGACAAATTTGTAAGTATGCTATGCCAACTTTTTCAGAGTTCATTTGAAAACTATGAATTTAGATCGAATTTTCTCTATAGGTGCATCTATGTTCAAATTTAAACTATTCAAATTTGAAAACTAATGGCACTAACAGAAAGTTTATATTTTTTCTAAAACTAATGGCACTAACAGAAAGTTTATAATTTTGCTGACCTAAAAGCAAAAAGAATTAAAAAATAAAGCAGAAAACAAAAGAAAAATAATAATACAGAAAACAAAACAAAAAACTGGAAAAAAATAAAAATAGCAACAATAAGTATTTTGTTGTAAGTAGAAACAAAATAAAATAAATAAAGCAACAAAGAAAACAAAAAAACTAAAAAAGTGTTTTCAAATTTGAAAACTAATGGCACTAACAGAAAGTTATAATTTTTCTAAAACTAAAAGCAAAAAGAATTAAAAAATAAAGCAAAAAACAAAAGGAAATAAATAATGCAGAAAACAAAACAAAAAAACTGGAAAAAAATAGGGCTCACCCCTATAATATTTGTTATGACTAACTAAAATTACCAAATTGAGTATAATGATAAAACACAGTAATATTAAATAGCAGGAAAAAGATTGACTCAAAAATCAATTTTTATAGTAAAGTTATTCATAAACTAGTGATTCACACAAATTTTAAAAAAATCAAATTTAAACTATTCAAATTTTAAAACTAATGGCACTAACAGAAAGTTTATAATTTTTGTGACCTAAAATAAAAAAGAAAACACTACAAAACTATAAGTATTTAGTTCTAAGTAGAAAAAACAAAAAAAAACAAAAAAAGTGCCACCTACGGGGCCCCCACGGCCTGAATACGACTAGAAACCCTACCATGGGCCAGGATTCAGGCCCGCGGGAGGCCCAGTAGGCCCACAGGCACAGATTGCAGTATTAGGTCCGAAAGCCTGCTTTAGAGAGGAGCTCGAGAGGGAAGGCGCACCGCACCTTATAAACAGGTGCGCCTCCCTCTCAACTAGCGAGGTGGGACTAAATATTTGGGTTCGGGGCAGCACAGGCCTTTGGTCCCGGTTGGTGGCACCAACCGGGACTAAAGGGGGGCATTAGTCCCGGTTGATGCTACGACCCGGGACTAATGCCATCCTTTAGTCCCGGTTGGTGCCACCAACCAGGACCAAAGGCCGCCGCTTCCCGCCCTTTGGGCTGCTGAAAAGAGACCTTTGGTCCCGGTTGGTGGCACCAACCGGGACTAAAGGGAGGCATTCATCCCGGTTTGTGCCACGAACCGGGACCAATGTTGTCGGTATATAAGCTGGACTTGTGAAAATTTCACAACTTCACCGTCAGTTCATGCCCGACGCCCCAGCGCTGCTCCTCGTCGCCGTCACCATCATCGCCCTGCCTCCGACACCGTCGCCGCACCGCCCCTGCCCCCGACGCCGTCCCCGTGCCGCCTCTACCTCCGACGTCGTCGCCGCGCCGCCCCTGCCTCCGGTGCCGTCGTCGCGCCGCCCCTGCCGCCGACCACGTCATCGCCGCGCCGGCCCCTGCCCCGCGCCCTAGCCCCTTCCCGCGGCCCGCCCCCGCCCGTCGGCGCCCTTGCCTCCCCCATCGTTGCCATCGCCAGACGCCCCCGCTGTGAGCCGCCGCGCCGGTCCGGCTCTGTTTTGATTTTGTATTAGATTAATTTTTTGTTCATATATATATAATGTATATTTGTATGTATGTGGCTATATGTAAGTTCAGAGCATGTTTTTTATTAGATTTATTACATTAATGTTTTTGTTCACAGCATGTTTTTGTTCATATATGTATTTTTTTGTTCATATGTGTATTAATGTTTTTGTTGCATATATGTAATTTTTTTCAATGTATATATGTATGTGGTAGCTATATATGCATGATGAGGGGGGTGGGGGTCGATATACCCCCTCCTCGATAATTTCAACATGAGCAGAGGTCGATATACCCCCTCCCCGACAACATGAGAGAGGGACGAGGGGTCGAGAGAACTAAATAAGAAGAAGAAGAGGAGAGGAAGAAGAGGAGAAATATATAAGAAGAAGAAAAAAGAAGAAAAAAAGAGGAGAAGAAGAAAGGAATAGTGGAGAAGAAGAGAAAATAGAATATATTCTATTTTTTCTTCTTCTCCACTATTCCTTTCTTCTTCTCCTCTTTTTTTCTTCTTTTTTTTCTTCGATCTTCTCCTCTAGCTATTCCTTTCTTCTTCTCCTCTTTTTTCTTCTTCTTCTTCTTCTTCTTCTTCTTCTTCTTCTTCTTCTTCTTCTTCTTAATTTTTATCGGGAACGAGGGTGTCGAGGATCGCCGAGGGGTCGAGGGTCAGGAACTAGGGTAGAGGGTCGAGGGTCGTTAAGGGGTCAAGGGCCAAGGGTTTCAGGGTCGAGGGTTCGAGGGTTCTATAGGGTCGAGGGTCGAGGGTTCCAGGGTCGTCTAGGGGTCAAGGGTTCCAGGGTCATCGAGGGTTCGAGTGGTCGAGGATCGCCGAGGGGTCGAGAGAAGTTTCCTAGTGTCAAAGTATTGAAGAAATCCATGCCTTCATCATTAGCCGGAAGTAACCAGGGCATGTTGGTACGAAGTTCTGCAAAGTTGTTCTGGAATGGAGTCCCGGATAGGATAATCCGCCTTTTGGTACGAATTCAGCAAAGGCCTTCCAAATAGCGATATTCGGAAGGCTCTTGCTGAACTTTGTACCAAAAAGCGAATTATCCTATCTGGGACTCCGTTCCAGAACAACTTTGAAGAGCTTCGTACCATCATGCACATGTTACTTTCGCCTGATGATGAAGACATGGTTTTGTTGAATCCTTTGACACTACGCAACCTCTCGACCCCTCGGTGATCCTCTCGAACATGAGAGGAAGAAGAGGATCGCCGAGGGGTCGAGGGTTCCAGGGTCGTCGAGGGTTCGAGGGGTCGAGAGAGGTTTCCTAGTGTCAAAGTATTGAAGAAATCCATGCCTTCATCATTAGCCGGAAGTAACCAGGGCATGTTGGTACGAAGTTCTGCAAAGTTGTTCTGGAATGGAGTCCCGGATAGGATAATCCGCCTTTTGGTACGAATTCAGCAAAGGCCTTCCAAATAGCGATATTCGGAAGGCTCTTGCTGAACTTTGTACCAAAAAGCGAATTATCCTATTTGGGACTCTGTTCCAGAACAACTTTGAAGAGCTTCGTACTATCATGCACATGTTACTTTCGCCTAATGATGAAGACATGGTTTTGTTGAATCCTTTGACACTATGCAAACTCCCGACCCCTCGGTGATCCTCTCGAACATGAGAGGAAGAAGAGGATCGTCGAGGGGTCGAGGGTTCCAGGGTCGTCGAGGGTTTGAGGGGTCGAGGATCGCCGAGGGGTCGAGAGAGGTTTCCTAGTGTCAAAGTATTGAAGAAATCCATGCATTCATCATTAGCCAGAAGTAACCAGGGCATGTTGGTACGAAGTTCTGCAAAGTTGTTCTGGAATGGAGTCCCGGATAGGATAATCCGCCTTTTGGTACGAATTCAGCAAAGGCCTTCCAAATAGCGATATTCGGAAGGCTCTTGCTGAACTTTGTACCAAAAAGCGAATTATCCTATCTGGGACTCCGTTCCAGAACAACTTTGAAGAGCTTCGTACCATCATGCACATGTTACTTTCGCCTAATGATGAAGACATGGTTTTGTTGAATCCTTTGACACTAGGCAACCTCCCGACCCCTCGGCGATCCTCTCGAACATGAGAGGAAGAAGAGGATAAAAAAGAAGAGGAAGAAGAAAAAAAAGAGGAGAAGAAAGAATAGAGGAGTTCTTCTCCTCTATTCTTTCTTCTCCTCTTTTTTTCTTCTTCTTCCTCTTTTTTTATCGGGAACGAGGGTCGTCGAGGGACATAGATGTAGTGTCGTCGTTGTCGATATATACCCCCTCCCGATAGCTTACTATGATTAGGTAGCTAGTTCTACGTTTGGCACTAATATATCCATCTGTCATGTTTGAATAATAATTGCCATGTTGTAAATATTTGTAGAAACTATGGACACCGCCCTAGACGAAGCAAAAGAAGCGTTGTTGAGGGACATAATCGCAGAAGGAAGTGATGCCGTCTCGTTGTTTCTCAACGAAACCGATGGTCTGGAAGGAGAGGGTGAACAAGCTGGCTACGGTGACCTAATGCCGGTGCAAGAAGAAGAACATGAGGACGGCTCCGGTGACCCAATGCCGGTGCAAGAAGGAGACCGTGATGACGGCTCCGGTGACCGAACCGAGTCCGGCCAGGTATATATATTAGTTAAGCCTGTGCTGACTAGCTGATTGATGCATTCATTGTTTTGGTATGTACACATATTAATTAAGTCTTTGTTCTTTTTTCTAGCCCTCCGGATCGAGCACAACTTCGGTAAAGAGACGAGGCCCGAAGAAAAAGTTGAGCTCGGATGAAAAGTTTGAGATCATAGCAATCGCGCCCGACGGCCAACCGATTGAACCCATCCGAACAAAGAACGCATTTGTTGCTCAGTGCGGGGTTCTGGTTAGGGACAAGATCCCGATAAGCATCCAGCAATGGTTTAAGCCGGCTACAGAAGACCCTGAGGTGTCTTATGTCAATGATATGCAGAAAAATGATCTTTGGACTGAGCTGAAGTCAAATTTCACCCTACCGCCAGAGGATAATCCAGAGAACCCAGTTAAAGAGAAATTAATCAAGTCTTTTGCTCTTAAGAGGATGGCAGAACTATTCAGGAGGTGGAAGAAAGAGCTGAATAAGTTTGTCGAAAATAATGAGACACCAGAATTCAAGGGCAGATATGAGAAGATCAGAGATCACTGGCCCGCATTTGTGGCCCACAAGACATCGTAAAAGAGTAAGAAGATGTCGGCGACAAACAAGCAAAATGCTGCGAAGAAGAAGCTTCACCATCGCACGGGGTCAGGTGGCTACCTCGTAGCCCGGCCTAAGTGGTCCAAGACTGAGAATGATCTGGTTGATAAAGGGATCGAACCAGAGACAATTAACTGGCCAGACCGTTGCCGGACTTGGTTCTTCGGGGCTCGTGGAACCTTGGACCCTGTAACAGGGAAGTGCATTTGGACGAACGATCAAATGGACATACCAGTCAGGAAGCTTAAGCAGTATATTGAAGCAGCGCGGGAAGGGACGTTCTTTCCAGACAGAGAGAACGACGAGCTCACAATGGCCCTCGGGAATCCTGAGCACCCTGGACGGACACGAGGCACGCCAGGCTCCATTCCGTGGAAGGTTGGATTTCCGGACGCAGGCGGTTACAAATCCCATGAGAGGAGGAAAAAAGTGCAGCAGACCCAAATGCAGGCGCTGCAAGCAAGGATAGACGCGATAGAGGAACGAGAAGCAAATCGCAGCAAAAGTACTGCCAAAGCCTCCCCCAAAGCTACCCCGCCATCTCAGCGCGGAAGTAGCGTGGCTTCCACCGAGCTGCTTCAGTCGGAGCATGCCTTGACGGCTCCTGCCAGCTATCCCATGGATGCTATCACGGAGTCTCAAAATTGCCACCTTATGACGCAATGGATGAATTTGAAGGTCAAGGCGGCTGTTGGCTCTGTTTATCCTACTGAACCCGGCGCAACTTTTCACTGCTGGCCGATTCCAGAAGGATATGATAGGGTGATGGTGGATGAAATAACGGAGGGATTTGAGGACCTCCAGCTTGACCACCCTACCGGTGAAGGGGAGACTCGGCCGGGGTCTGCTCTGAAGACTCCATGCCTATGGCGGAAGGAGCTCATCAACCTTCCGAACTGGATGCCTCCGCCTCCTCCTCCTCCTCCGGCGAGTCAGGGCACTCCGCCTCCTCCACCGCCTCCTCCTCCGGCGAGTGACGATCAGGGCCCTCGCCCGGCTCCTTCTCCGGCGCGTGGCGGTACTCCGCCTCCTTCTCCGCCTGCGCCGACGCGCCCGAGCAGCCAACCTCCTCCTTCTCCGCCTCGTCAGCAAGGGCGGAAGAGACCTTGCCGCCGCTCCAGCTGCTCCGGCGCGTCGTAGTCCTTCTCCTCCGCCTCGTAAGCAAGTAAAGAAGACAACCGCTCCGTCTGCTCGGTCGGCGTCTAGCAGTACAACCAGAGGCGGGAGGACATACATATTCGGTCCTTCTCTGAAGACTCCAGAGAAGTTACCATACAAGAGGACCCCGGAGGAGAACACGAAGATCGCGCGAACCGAAGTGGATGACTGGTTTCAAGGGTTGAAAGCAAAGAGACATCCACCTCCGGAGGAGAAGGTAGATCCGGTGAAAGTGAAGCGCACTCTGGCTGCCCTGGCAAAACCACCCAAGTCTCCGCCGAAAGGCAACTATGAGCGCATTATTGCAAAGACATGGGCCGAAGCGGAGCGGTCGGGAAGTACAGTCAGTGATCAAAGGCTGAAAGAACGACGAGCAGCTGGGAAACAAATTGCCCAGCTCAGCGAACAAGCGAAGCAATCGTGCCCCCCCCCCTCAAGGTGCCTAGCGACATCGTCGATCCGAGGATGGTGCCTGGTTATGGCAATGTTGACGATTACCTGCCCGACGATGTACATTATGATCCCATGGAGGTGCAGATACACAGATACGAGTACGGGAAGCCTCTCGTCAAAGATGAAAAATCTTTAACAACGATGATGCGAAGATTACATGATTGGTACTTGAAAATCTGCAGAGAGTCTGGGGGGAGGAGTACTTTGTATGCGAGAGTTAAACCGGAGCATGACCTCGTTGGAATTGAACTGTTGCCTATTCCATTTGAGGAGTTCTATCAGTTTTTCAATCAATTGGCCCTCGATAAAACAACGATCACCTGCTACTGTCTGTAAGTACTACTACTTCTGTCATTAAGTCTCTCTATATAGCTCATCTCTTTCATTGCATGTATTTATAATTATCCTCACTATATTATGCAGAATGAAGATCGCCGAATTGAAGAAAAGACAAATCGGTGCTATTGGGTTCGTTAACACATATCTCATAGATGCAACTGAGGTTGAACATCGTCTCGGAGATACCGAGGCCAACTTGCTACGATCATTCAAAAAAATGAAAACAAAGATATAATACTCTTTCCTTACAACTTCAAGTGAGTGTTACTGTCTTGTGCATATTCGGTTTCCCTTATATATTAGTCCAGGTTATAGTGATGTAATTTATGAGTTATGCATGCGTGTGCAGTTTCCACTATATTCTCCTAGAGATTAGGCTTGAGCAGGGAGTAGTAACCGTCTTGGACTCTAAACGAAAAGATCCCCAGGAGTATGCGGACATGACTGAAATCCTCAAGAAGTAAGTTAAATCGATCATTATCCACCATATCAGCAACTTTGTTCATTTCCTGATATCAAGTAATTGTTTTCTTTGTCCGGCAGGGTTTGGAGAAAATTCACCAGAGAAGTTCCGGGACTGTCGAAGGAGCTGGAATTTAGACACCCGAAAGTAAGTACTATAGTAGCATGTTTCGTGCATCTCCTAGTGATTCAAGCGCTAGTTTCATCAATACCATTTAGCATTCTTGCTTATCAGTTTGATTAACCTCTATTTCTTGTAAAGTGGTTGTGGCAGGAACAAGGGAATGATTTCTGTGGATACTACGTCTGCGAGTCCATCCGCCACACGACCTGTGAGCGGGGCGGGTACTCTGACGAACAATATGAAGTACGTAAATAACAACATTCACAATTTTATTTTATTACCATCATTTGTATTGAGTTTCATTCATTCATATATATGTATTGACCCCCTTCTTCAAATTAGATGTTTCGGAAGCGGGATGAACTCCTAGCACCAGCTCGCATGCGAGCAATTCAAGAGGAATTGGTGGCATTCTTTCTTGACCAAGTGATCGCTGAAGACGGAGAATACTATGTGGACCATGAGTCCATATGATTATATTTGTAAGAGATAATTATTGTATATATGTAGCCGGTAGTGTCGGATAGATATACGAGAACTTGTTGTTCGACCAATCTCTCGGAGAAGGAGAGGTGGTCGATATCACTTCTCTCTGTATGCATATATGTTCATGACGATCTTCTGTTTCCTTCGTTTGCTTACTAGCTAACTAGCGTGTCTAGTCCTCTCTATACGTATGTATAGTACGTAGCGTCGACCAAGAACGGATGTAAGAGAGGACACTTCTCTCTATTAATTATAGCTAGCTAACACAATATATGAAACACCTAAATTAACCCCCCAAAACCCCCAACCCCCCCCCCTTTCAAAAAAACAAAAACCCCAGGCACAGAAATGCTGACGCGTGGATGCCTATTGGTCCCGGTTGGTGCCACCAACCGGGACCAAAGGGTCTCCTGCCTGGGCTCTGCGCACTGCCCACGTGGAGGCCCATCAGTCCCGGTTTTGGATTGAACCGGGACTAAAGGGTCTGGGCATTAGTACCGACACTTTAGTCCCGGTTCAGGAACCGGGACTAAAGGCCCTTACGAACCGGGACTATAGGCCCTTTTTCTACCAGTGAAAGATTCCAATCATAGCACAACAAACAATTTATTTGATTCCATAAGAGTCTCCCTTTCTGAGACAAACAGTGGCACACAAAATGGGCATGCTCATCTAAAGATTTTCCATCAACTAAGCTAGTTGGGGTTTCAACACGAGCACAAATGGATCGAGGATGATCCAAGTAGAAAACTTTAAGTGGATTCGTAGTTATCTTTTAATTTCTTGTTTTCCTTTCTGTTTTTGAATCATGAATGCAAAAAGCAATCAAACAAGCAGAAAGGCAAATATATTTTTACTTCTGTAAAAAACTTTTTAGAAGTAGGTGATGAAAAAGAGAGGTACATGGAAAATAAATTAAATTCAAGGAGATGAAATTTTATGCATAGGTACTTGATAGATGTTGATGATGTCTCCCCGGCAACGGCACTAGAATTTTTTCCTACTACTTGTGAGCTGCGTTGGAATTTCCCCAAAGAGGAGAGGATGATGTAGTGCAGTAGAGATAAATATTTCCGTAAGTTATGAAACCAAGGTTATCAATCTAGTAGGAGAACCAAGAAACACTATGTAAACAACACCTGCACACAAACAACAAATACTTGCAACCCAACACATAGAGGGGTTGTCAATCCCTC
Organism: Triticum aestivum; assembly: GCF_018294505.1. Classification (NCBI taxonomy): domain Eukaryota; kingdom Viridiplantae; phylum Streptophyta; class Magnoliopsida; order Poales; family Poaceae; genus Triticum; species Triticum aestivum. The sequence goes on from NC_057803.1 coordinate 225,564,793, forward strand.
AACAGTTATGAGCAAGATTATATTGTATAGGTTTTGATAGATAGATCTAACTAAAATACAAAAGAAAATAAATAAAATAAAATTGCAGCAAGGTATTTTAGGTTTTAATATATTATAGAGAATAGACCAGGGGCCATAGTTTTCGCTAGAGACTTCTCTCGAGAAAATAGCATACGGTGGGTAAACAAATTACTGCTGGGCAATTGATACAAAAGAAAATAATTATGAAAATATCCAAGGCAATGGTCATGTATATAGGCATCACGTCCAAAATAAGTAGACTGACTCATGTCTGCATCTACTACTATTACTCCACATTGACCGCTATCCAACATGAATCTAGTGTATTAAGTTCATGGAAAAGCAGAGTAATGCTTTAAGCAAGATGACATGATGTAGACAAGATAAACTCATGTATGAATAAACCTCATCTTTTAACCATTAATAGCAATCATACACACGTGCAATGTCCCTTTCTGTCACTGGGATTGAGCACCGCACAATCAAATCCATTACAAAGCGCCTCTTCCCATGGCAAGATAAATCAATCTAGTTGGCCAAACCAAACCAATAAATCGGAGAAGAAATATGAAGCTATAACAATCATGCGTAAAAGAGTTCAGAGAAAACCCAAATAATATTCGTGGTAGATCTGATCATAAACTCACAATTCATCGGATCCCAATAAACACACCGCAAAAAGTCAAAACTACCGAGGAGAACATTATATTGAAGATCAAAAAGAGAGAAGAAGCCATCTAGCTACTAACTACGGACCTCGTAGGTCTCTGGTAAACTACTCGCATCATCAGAGGAGCAGCAAGGATGATGAAGAACCCCACCGTGATCGTTTCCCCCCTCCGGCGGAGTGCCGGAAAAGGCCTCTAGATTGGATCTCGTGGTTCTGGAACTTGCAGTGGTGGAAAAAGTATTTTGTGGACTCCCCTAAGGGTTTGGGGATTTTAGAGTATTTATAGAGGCCGAGGTAGGTCAAAATGATGTCTGTGGGCCCCACTACCCACCAGGGCGCGCCAAAGGCCCCTAGCGCGCCCTGGTGCCTAGTGGCCCCAGTTTTATCTTCTGGTTCCCTCCTGGAGCTTCCAGGGTCTCTTATCACCAGAAAAAAAATCTCTAAAAAGTTTCGTGGTATTTGGACTTCGTTTGGTATCGATATTCTGCAAAGTCAAAAACAAGCAAAAAATAGCAACGGGCCCTGGGCACTAAGTTAATAAGTTAGTCCCAAAATGATATAAATTTGCTTGTAAATGTATATAAAACATCCAAGATTGAGAATATAATATCATAGAACAATAAAAAAGTATAGATACGTTGGAGACGTATCATTGACTAAGTTGACAAAGCCATCTGTACGCGTTAACCTTTAAATTTTTTTTTGAGGAAAGCATACGCGTCAACCTAGCAGGCCCATAAGTCAGCCTAGAAATCTCTAGAAAACAATATACAACCCATTTTCCGTTATTTCTAATAATTTACAGCCCATTTGCTATTTCTTACTGATTTTTTCAACCCGTTCGTTTTGTTAGCATTATAGCCCACATTATGGCCATGATAAAAAAACATTAACAAAATTTTGCATATTTCGATGGGTTCTGAAATGTTTTTAATCCCGAATTTCGAGTCAGATAAAAAATATTTTAACTTAAAATCCAATAGAATTTTCCCCGCAAAATTTTTTAATGAAATTTAAAATCACAAAATCCAAAAAAAACTAAAATTGAAACTAATTATTGGTTTGTTGTGTTTTAAAATGTACCACCCATATCTCATTACTTATAGCCCATTTTCTGGGCAAGCCGAATGCATCCCTCCTTATCATGAAAGATTTCCAGCTCAACATGGCTGACAAAAGTAAGTTGGCCTCGATCGGGTATTCTGCACAAAAAACTGGGCTAGCTATTTTCAAAGTAAAAAAAACAATTGGGTTGGTCTTGTGGTAAACATAAAATAAAAGGCTCGACTAGACTGGACACAGCTCCTGCATAGCCCATTTGATACCCTGTTCCATCTCAAAAACGAAAAAACACTAGGCGAGTTGCTGGGTCCTGGTGTCAGCCGCTCGTTGAGCAATTCTCTTATTTATTAACTACGTTGACATTGGCATGGGACCCAAATGTCAGGAAACTAATAGGAGGAACCATTTTTTGGCTTGAAATAAGGAGGCACTTGCTTGCATACTGTCATGACCCTGGTGAGTCCCTACTATCGTCCTCTGCATATACAATCATCTCCCGATTCCCCTCGGTTAATGACCACATTGACAATGTGTAACATCCTGATTTTTCGAGAGTTTAATTTTTTCCTAAGCCAAGGGATGTTGCAATGTAATTTTCTATTATGTATTTGTTTTGAGTTTGCTCAAATTAATACCAAAGAGTTTTAAATTATTTAGCATATCACAGGTGGAAAATAATTCCGTAATATCTTGAGACATTTTGTCTTTCGTAGTATTTCAAATTAAGTTCTTTGTGTCTATCTTACTTTTTGAATTTTCGGATTTTAAAGTTGTTTGGTGTTTCATTTGCTCTCATTTCCTATGTAGTTATTTGAATTCTGAAAATCAATATTTTTATATTGATTTTCTCTCTCACCTTCCATTGTTCTTTGGACCAATTCTGAAAGACACTTGGGTTGCTGTATGTTGGCCCAGCTTGCAACGCGGGGAGGAAAAGACACTTGGGCCTTCTGGTTGTATGTTGGCCCATCTTCAGTGCAACGCAGGGAGGAAAAAAAATACATGCTTGCGATAGAGTTTAATTTTTTTTCTAAGCCAAGGGATGTTGCAATGTAATTTTCTATTATGTATTTGTTTTGAGTTTGCTCAAATTAATACCAAAGAGTTTTAAATTATTTAGCATATCACAGGTGGAAAATAATTCCGTAATATCTTGAGACATTTTGTCTTTCGTAGTATTTCAAATTAAGTTCTTTGTGTCTATCTTACTTTTTGAATTTTTTGGATTTTAAAGTTGTTTGGTGTTTCATTTGCTCTCATTTCCTATGTAGTTATTTGAATTCTGAAAATCAATATTTTTATATTGATTTTCTCTCTCACCTTTCATTGTTCTTTGGACCAATTCTGAAAGACACTTGGGTCGCTGTATGTTGGCCCAGCTTGCAACGCAGGGAGGAAAAGACACTTGGACCTTCTGGCTGTATGTTGGCCCATCTTCAGTGCAACGCAGGGAGGAAAAAAATACATGCTTGCGATAGGATTTGAACTCACGACCTTATGCACAATACCTCTAGCGCCAGCCAACTGAACTAAGTTCATTTCCTTGCCCACGTATGCACCAAAACATTGGACCATCATGAACTTAGTTTTGATATGGGTTAGCCTAACTTACTCACGTTCTAATTCGCTATCTTTCCCTAATAATAAAGTACGGATTGACTTCGTGGGTTCACCGTCCTGTGATTTTACACTTTCAGTTTGAATTTAGAACATATTCGAGGTGGTACTATTCATGTACGTGAAAAGCATTACGATCATGCCTGTACGTCAAAGACTTGGTCCTTCTACTGTCCCAGCTTGCAACGTAGGGAGGAAAAAACACTTGGGTGGCTGTATGTTGGCCCAGCTTGCAACGCAGGGAGGAAAAGACGCTTGGGCCTTCTGGCTGTACGTTGGCCCATCTTTAGTGCAACGCACGGAGGAAAAAAATACATGCTTGCAATAGGATTTGAACTCATGACCTTCCGCACAACACCTCTAGCGCCAGCCAACTGAACTAAGTTAGCCTCCATTATTTATCTGCGCTTGGTTCTCTTAACAAATAGTACCACCTCTCCCTTTTACAAGGACAACCATCAATTTATATACATGTTCAAGTTACCTGTCATCAATCATTCTAATAAGCCAGCCCGGAAATTGGTAATCAGAGGATGATGAGGGTGCCCCGGAAAGAAAAATATTGAAGGAAGGAAGGAAGTAAGGAAGGATTCTCAAAAAAGAAGGAAGGACAATATGGTGGGCAATTAAACGAAACAAGGAAGGAAGAAATCAAGCCACGTATGCGGGAGTATGGATGGGCACACGGAGAGGGAGCATGCAAGTCTCGTCCGGAATCAATACTATATAAAATAATAATAAAAGGGATTACTAATGCATGATTGACAAATATGGTGGGCAATTAAACGGGGCAATTAAGAGATATTCCTTCCCAAGACACGCTTGAATGCTTGCTGCATAATATAATAGAATTCCTAATGTGTGCTTGTGAATTATGAAGGGCAATTAAGAGTGATTCCTAAGACACGTTATGTATGCTGCATAAATAGTAAAGGTGCGTGGGATAATTAAGAAAGGGGTTCATGCATACTTGCATTGCACGTTATGTAAACAGGATTCGGACTAATTAAGTGGCGGGCAGATTTTTTGTGCTAGCTGATTACAATTATTACTTCAATGCATGGCTTCTATTTGATGTTACTAAAACATACTCTCAACCTCTTTCTCCACACCATCTTATGCATGCAATGACCACCACGGCTATGTGCTCTCCTCTATCTCATTTAAGCATGCAACTTACACGACGAAACATCACATTCCAACGAGAGGCTGCATTAATGAATGCGAAGAAGCTCGCTGCCTGGGGTATACATGATCGTCCAATAGAGGCGGGAAGGAGGACAATGGGGCTTAGGAGATGTTGATAACAGACTGGGACAAGAGATGAGGACAGGCGGAAATAAGTCCGAGGAATTTTATTTTCAGAGACAGATAACAACGTCTTTCCTTAATCTTTCCCTAATAATAAAACACGAATTGACTCTGTGGGTTCACCGTCACAATACGCTTCTTTTCGTAAATTTACGCTTTCAGTTTATAAATATAAAATATATACGCGAGGTGATATTAATTGGTTACTCCCTAATTTTTGTCGGTCTTCGTTCCGTCCGTCCGTCTCAACCAAAATTTCCCGTATGGGCCGCACATAGCTTATTTTGTGCATCCCCGCATGGGCCAAGGTGGGCCTGGTCGGATATTTTGGCAAAAAAGGACATTTACTTGCGTCAGGAATTGAACTCATGATCTCTCAGGCCATACCATACACACCTACCAACTAAGCAATATCAGCTCATGTGTACTCAAGACGTTTACTTTTCTTATTCAATAGTACCACCTCGCCCCCTTACAACTGAAAGCACCAACATATATACGTCTTAGAGTTACACTTTATCAACCAGCTCGATAAGTCGGCTAAGGAAGGAAGGAAAATGAGTCCAGGGAAGGAAATATATATACATCCATACTATGTGGGCTAATTAAAAGGAAATGAAGAAGGAAGGAAGAAAATTAGTGGGCAATGAGTTCTGGGAAGGAAAGAAATATGGTGGGCCAATTAAAATAGGAAGGAAGCAATATCCATACTACGTGGACGCTAATTATACTAGAAGGAAGGAAAAGAATAATGCAGTGCGTTCTATGTGGACTAATTAGACGAAATTCAGGCTAATTAACTTGTGGGAAATTAATGAGATTCATAATGCCATGCTTGCTGCATAAATTTAAAAGAGGGTATTTAAGAAAACAAGTATTAAAGGACATTTCCTTAGGTGAAATTGCTAATTGGTGATTGTTCAAGAAAAAGCCAAGAAACTCCCTAATTAAAGGAGAGTTTTTCTAAGGCACCCGAGTATATTTGTGTGGAGGGCCTTCCTGTAATTGGCATGGAGGGCGGCCGCTATCCGGCCCTGCTTGGATCCTAACCAAATACAATGCAGAATGACTCTTTTGTACTCTTTTCAGTTTCCTCCTCGGTGTGTGCATGTGTGTTGCTGTGCAAAGCTCAATCTCATTAAGTTTCCTATAGCTAGGTACACGAGCTAGGTTCTGCATATATCAGCTTGATCTGCATGCAAATCTTATAGGAAAGCAAGACTGGATCGATTTGTCCTAGAACTGTGTACATGTGTAAACTTCGGCAAAACAAAACACAACATAGTTTCATGTACCTTGGTTTGTTGGTTCTGCATGTCAATGTTGATGATCTCAAACAACTACTTGGTTCTGATTGTTGATGTTATAGGATGGATGTGTGCACAATGAAAGAGCACCATGGAGATAGCAGAAACTAAAGGCCTAATTTGCCTCCACACATGGTTTTGTCTTGTCCAATTTCACAGCTTGACTGGTTAGTAATTTACTATTTTACTGGTCATGGAACAAACTATGTATAGGTCTAGGTCAAGACAAGGTGGATGATCCATCTGCCTAAATTGAGTAGGGTCCATCAACAACACGAGACTGCTCGGTAAAAGAATATTTCACAGTTGCGCCTTAGAAAATCAAGCCATGAAAATACTATCAATTTCTCTGTTGAAAAATAATTATCTCTTTGTGGCACATGTTTACCTCCTCTTCACCGGTTTCCATGTTAACTAGACCCCATTAAAGATTACATCACCTAGGCACCAACTCAATATGAGAGCGCTCAAAAACAAGACGACGAACTTCCGCACTCGAGAATTCGGAAAAAAATGTTTCATGTCTACCACATCTGCACAACCTGATTCTCGTGCCTTGCAAGCTATGTTACTTTAGTTGAAGGAAGGATAATGTAGGGATGCTTTTTTCTCCCGTTGTAACGCACGGATAATTTTCCTAGTTCTCCCTAATAATAAAACACGGATTGACTCCGTGGGTTCATCGTCACAATGCGCTTCTTTCCATAAATTTACGTTTTCATTTTTTCACTTATATTATTTTCTACATCCGAGGTGGTACTCTTTTACGTGTGTATATTTTCCTGGGTCCGTCGTCGTGGTAGTTTTGCAAAAAAGCCATTCTATTTACCCGAAATCAACCTGCAGTACGTCTTTAAGTGTTCCAAACAGGAAAACATTTCGTTTTTGCATAAACGCCCCAGTAGTTTCCGGTATTCAACGCGCAGTCCTGTGTAAGTGTATTACGGAAAAAAAATATGCTGTGCTGAAACAAATATGCTCTTGCTGAGATTTGAACCCACGATATGCCCTCTAAAATCTAGCGTGGTGAACCACTAGGATGGATGTGTGCACAATGAGAGAGCACCATGGAGATAGCAGAAATTAAAGGCCTAATTTGCCTCCACACATGGTTTTGTCTTGTCCAATTTCACAGCTTGACTGGTTAGTAACTTACTATTTTACTGGTCATGGAACAAACTATGTATAGGTCTAGGTCAAGACAAGGTGGATGATCCATCTGCCTAAATTGGGTAGGGTCCATCAGCAACACGAGACTGCTCAGTAAAAGAATATTTCACAGTTACGCCTTAGAAAATCAAGCCATGAAAATACTATCAATTTCTTTGTTGAAAAATAACTATCTCTTTGTGGCACATGTTTACCTCCTCTTCAACGGTTTCCATGTTAACTAGACCCCATTAAAGATTACATCACCTAGGCACCAACTCAATATGAGAGCGCTCAAAAACAAGCCGACGAACTTCCGCACTCGAGAATTCGGAAAAAAATGTTTCATGTCTACCACATCTGCACAACCTGATTCTCGTGCCTTGCAAGCTATGTTACTTTAGTTGAAGAAAGGATAATGTAGGGATGCTTTTTTCTCCCGTTGTAACGCACGGATAATTTTCCTAGTTCTCCCTAATAATAAAGCACGGATTGACTCCGTGGGTTCATCGTCACAATGCGCTTCTTTCCACAAATTTACGTTTTCATTTTTTCACTTATATTATTTTCTACATCCGAGGTGGTACTCTTTTACGTGTGTATATTTTCCTGGGTCCGTCGTCGTGGTAGTTTTGCAAAAAAGCCATTCTATTTACCCGAAATCAACCTGCAGTACGTCTTTAAGTGTTCCAAACAGGAAAACATTTCGTTTTTGCATAAACGCCCCAGTAGTTTCCGGTATTCAACGCGCAGTCCTGTGTAAGTGTATTACGGAAAAAAAAATATGCTGTGCTGAAACAAATATGCTCTTGCTGAGATTTGAACCCACAATATGCCCTCTAAAATCTAGCGTGGTGAACCACTAGGCCAGCTCATTGTTTCTGATAAAAATACAGTTGTCGGATCTACTTATATGGGTATCGAACTACCATACACCAATACGTTCCTATAAAAAGAAGAGAGCATCCGTATATATTTAGTCCCACCTCGCCCTCTTCCACAAAATTCGACCAATTTAAATACATATGCGAGTTGAACTCGATAAACCAACTCAAGAATCAATAAGAAATGCCTTTGAGAAGGAGAGACACGGGATTGGTGGTGATTCATGTGGTGGTGGAATGAATGATAAGAAGTGGCCAACATATAAGGAAAGGAACAAGGAAGGAATCTACTACCCCTATAAAAAAAAGAGAGGGCGAAGAACCAAACAATCTGCACCGTACAAAGGATTAAATCCTACGTTCCATATAGCCCTGATGTTTTACCACCAACCATGTTTAGCCCCACGTAATTACCCATGCTGCCATCGATACCACACATACACGTTCAAATGTCGTAACACAACCAGCCACGCAATCAGGCCACTAACCCTCCCGACCTCTCGAAAAAAAACCTGCGCACAACTCCACGCCCGCACGACCTTTCGCTCGCTTCTCCTCCTCCTCCTAACCGACGCAGCGCCGATCCTCCGCCGCCCACCGTGCCGGCCGCCGGTCCTCCTCTGCTGCCCCAAGAACGCCGCCGGCTGCCGCTCTGCCACCGCTGCCCCAAGAACGACGCCGCCTAGACTGCATGGCCCTGGCCATGGGGGATGCCGCCGTCGCCTGGCCTCATGGCTGCAGGTCCCATGGCTGTTAGATCTAGGCCACACATGAGAGTCACCTTGGCAGACTGGCGACCGCGTGGTGCCGAGGCGGGAAGGAGGCGCAGGGAAGCACGTCACCGCATCATGGTGCACAAACGGCCTGCAAGGTGAGTGCCCAGGACGTACTAGCCAGTGCTGTCACCGGGGACATGTACGCACGTGCAAACCACCGTTACCTCAGGTCCATCCATTGCTTGTGTGGTTTTGAGTAAGTATGAAGTTCCGTCTCTTTCCATAGATACGAACACATGCTTCGATCTATTTTCAGGATATTTTATTTGGCGTTCGTGGTTAATTCAGGGGGGACTCTGTTTATCAGGTTAATATACAGAAACATCAAATGCAACAAAATTTCTTCTCTAATTCTGTAGGATATCAAGGCTTAATAGATCATGTATTGCTGTCGCAACTTTTGAAACCATCGTATCTTTTTGGTCTATCTACCAACATCATGGAACTGGCCCCATAGATGTATACCTATATTGTGCAGAAATTTGTCTCAGTACTGAGATAGTAAGATGTAAATCTAGCTAACTTATCTAGCTTCCAAATGTCGTTGCACTGTTTAGTACTTTTGGTTAACTTTACCTTTTTGGTTGCAATGTGATCTCTGTTAATCACATTATGTACGCATAAGATTACTTCCGATTTCGACCAATCCTCTAATGGCCACTGGTTAGTTCCAGTATGTATAATGGCAAATATAGAAGTGTGCTTTACAAAACTTTGGCACCATATGAATCATGGTACATGCACACATGTTTGTCTTAGCATTGCAGAGATGGTGAAGCCCGGCAAAATGGTCGTTCCTAGATATATAGAAGTGTGCCTTACCAAACTTTAGGCACCATATGAATCATGGTACATCCAAGTACATGCTTGTCTTGGCACTGCAGAGATGGTGAAGCTCAACAAAATGGTTGTTCCAAGATGTCTCGATCATAGCTGCAAGAAATTGGCAAGCAACTTTATGAGTTCAAAAATCCCTTGAGGTACCATTGAACTGTTGTTCTTGAGCTAATACTTTGTCCCATGTCAATTTTTTGATTTTTAACTCTTATCTGATTTTGGGACTTAGGGAGTATTCATTTAAATTCTTGTACAACATTTTTTTCATGGAGCTTACCTTTGAGATTTCCATTGGACATTTTTATTATAACACCTGGTTCAAGCATATTTTGTGGAGTTCTCATTGCTTTTATGTTTTCCTAGGAAACTTAATTTATTAATTTCGATTCAACAAATATGTGATGAGTTGTTGCTTGATAGCAGCTACATGGCTATCAAATAAAAAAAGAAGCATGTATTTACAAGGCACAATGTAATACAATTGGGCATTTTGAAGTGGCTTCGATCTCCGCAAGTGCATGTTGATTGTTGTGCTTGGGTAAGGTATGTCTTTGATGCCTAGCTCCGGTAATTTAGTGTTTTTTTGTCTAATTTGAGTTTGTGGGTTGGTAATTCCAAAATTTGGCATTTCTGTTTACCTGATTATCTACTGGAAAGTGTCGTCTATTGATACGTCTCCGTCGTATCTATAATTTTTTATTGTTCCATGCCAATATTCTACAACTTTCATATACTTTTGGCAACTTTTTATACTATTTTTGGGACTAACATATTGATCCAGTGCCCAGTGCCAGATCATGTCTGTTGCATGTTTTTGGTTTCGCAGAATATCCATATCAAACGTAGTCCAAACGGGATAAAAACGGACGGAGATACTTTTTAGAATATTTGGAAAATTCCGAAAGAAAAATCCACATGAGACGGTGCCCGAGGTGGTCACGAGGCAGGGGGCGCGCCTGCCCCCCCCCCCCTCCGGGCGCTCCCCTACCCTCGTGAGCCGCCCGTAAGGCGGTTGACGCTCTTCTTTTGCCGCAAGAAAGCTAATTTTCGGGGGGGAAATCACGGCGAAGGTTTCAGGCCAATCGTAGTTACGGATCTCCATATATACACGAAACGGTGAAACAGAGTCAGGGGAGAATGCAGAAACAGAGAGAGACAGAGAGACAGATCCAATCTCGGAGGGGCTCTCGCCCCTCCCACGCCATGGAGGCCAAGGACCAGAGGGGAACCCCTTCTCCCACCTAGGGAGGAGGTCAAGGAAGAAGAAGAAGGGGGGGCCTCTCCCCCTTGCTTCCGGTGGCGCCGGAGTGCCACCGGGGGCCATCATCATCACCGTCATCTTCACCAACAATTTCACCGCCTTCACCACCAACTCTTCCCCCCTCTATGCAGCGGTGTAACCTCTCTCTTACCCGCTGTAATCTCTACTTAAACATGATGCTCAACGCTATATATTATTTTCCTGTGATGTATGGCTATCCTATGATGTTTAAGTAGATCCATTTTGTCCTAATGGCTATTTGATGATCAAGATTGGTTTGAGTTGCATGTTTTATTATTGGTTTTGTCCTATGGTGCTCTCCGTGTCGTGCAAGCATGAGGGATCCCTGCTGTAGGGTTTGCAATATGTTCATGATTTGCTTATGGTGGGTGGCGTGATGACAGAAGCACAGACCCGAGTAAGTAGGTTGTTTGCGTATGGGATAAAGGGGACTTGATGCTTTAATGCTATGGTTGGGTTTTACCTTAATGAATCTTTAGTAGTTGCGGATGCTTGCTAGAGTTCCAATCATAAGTGCATATGATCCAAGTAGAGAAAGTATGTTAGCTTATGCCTTTCCCTCATATAAAATTGTAATAATGATTACCGGTCTAGTTATCGGTTGCCTAGGGACAAATAACTTTCTCATAACAACAAACTCTCTACTAAACCTAACTTAGTTGTGTCTTTATCTAAACAGCCCCTACTTTTTATTCACTTGCTCTTTATTATCTTGCAAACCTATCCAACAACACCTACAAAGTACTTCTAGTTTCATACTTGTTCTAGGTAAAGCGAACGTCAAGCGTGCGTAGAGTTGTATCGGTGGTCAATAGAACTTGAGGGATTATTTGTTCTGCCTTTAGCTCCTCGTTGGGTTCGACACTCTTACTTATCGAAAACTGTTGCGATCCCCTATACTTGTGGGTTATCATCTATTAACACCATACTGATTCTCCTGTTTTAGTGCTGATAAGGTATAAATTTTAGGCATTCGCACTCCGCTTGTTACTATTCTCCTGGAGGATCCACATCAACTGCAGTTCTTCCATTGGGCAAACAACCTCAGGTATGCAAAGACAGGTTTCTTCCGCTCGACTACATCTCATGTTGTATATTTCCTCTGTTCATTTCCAGATCCTAATGAATAGGATGTAAATATGTTTAAATTCAAAAATAATGTTCTGCCTACTGTTTGGGTTAGTAAAAAATGTAACTAATTTAGCGGATGGTGTTATTTGATGCCATATTATTGGATTTTTCCTCTGGTGTTATGGATAATCTGATCTATAATTTGTATGATCTATAACCATCAATTCAGTAGATGATTCATTTATATTATTTCAAAGGTTTGGCAATGAAGAGCCTGTTTTACTCATTTTTTCTAAGAGGGGTTAAAGTTATGAACATGATTCACTGAAAATTGGCATAAGAACGTCATGAATTTGTAAATATAGGATTTTTACTTTCTAGGTCTATTTCTCTATGGTCAGGCTTCTTAATTCGATTTTACCTTCTGTGGTTCAAACCAGACAAGAGTGTTATCCTTTGTGTTTAGCATGCCTTCTTTTCTGGTAATTTTTATAGATATATCTGAATTTTAGTTGAGTAAACAAATATGACTAAAAAAACTCAAACATGAAGCAAAAGCTTTGCCGTTTTGATTAAGCTTAACATTGTCCAGTTAATCATAGAATACGAAGCAAAAACCGAAACCAATGGGCAAATCTCACTTCAGAACACCGTAAACACATAGGGCCATGTGTCGAATGCCACAACAAATGCCAACCACACAAACACACACTGGCTGGGAAACTTGCTACGTCGAACAAGCCGGTCTTCCATCAATACTGGAAAGAAGTCACGAGGCACTCTCACGTGGCGACGAAGAGACAAGCATTCCACATGCCTGCAATAGTTGCAAACCACACAATATCACTACTCCAACACACCTTGTGCACTCAACTGCTATCGCTTCTTGGGTCGTCCTGACTTGCCATTGCAGAGACATGCGTTGCACGTGCAAGCTTACTAGTGCGTTTTAAAGAGAATTTATGCCGGCATTATTGTATTAGTATAAACATAGCTTGTAAGATAAGATAGAACACATGCTCTTCTGAATAGAGCAGCATCGCCATCGATCCGTGTTCCGATTTGCCACCATGGAGTGACCTGGAATTCGGACGGTTGGAAGTTTTTGGAGAAACCGAGTTGATGGAGAACCAGGGAATTGGGGGTCAGTTGGAGATAGTTCACTTAAGTTTTGATGAGGGTCCTAAAACTAGAGGCTAACAAAAGCTATATGTTGCCCCATTTTATGGTTTTATATGTATTCATCAGGTGTTTATCTTAAAGAATCATGGCCATACGATGCACCAGGTGTCCCTGCCATTGAGCTAATGGGTATGTGAATTTTATCTCCCGTTGCAATGCATAGGAAATTTTCCTACTCCGTGGGTTTATCGTCACAATACGCTTTCGTCCAATCGTAATACGCTTTTCTGATTCGTATAGAGAAAATCCCTATCACACCAGAAAAAATATAATAGCTCAAGTGATTCGAACACGCGACCTTGAGATCAGGTCCGACAGGCCACGCCAACCGAGCTTGGTTACCTTGTGGCATAAAATAGGTTGCTTCGTCTATAAGTCCCATCTCGCCCGCTTATAGCAAATTCCACTATGGGCCGGCCCATCAACGCTGCACAACTCCAACATTATAAAAAATCAAACCTCGTGCCCCTTACGTAAAATTATTCTGATTTATACATGTTTTTGAGATCCCTGGTATCAAGAAGCCATCTTAATAATTACTATGCAAAGAGGAATGAAAGAATTAACGCAAAGAAATAAGAAAGATGTACAACATATAAAGAAAGGAACAAGGAAGGAATCTACTACCCCTATAAAAGGAAGGAAGGGCGGAGAACCAAACAATCTACACCGTACAGAGGGTTAGATCCTACGTTCCATATAGCCCTGATGTTTTACCACCAACCGTGTTTAGCCCCATGTAATTACCCACGCTGCCATCGGTACCACACATACACGTTCAAATGTCGTAACACAACCAGCCACGCAATCAGGCCACTGATCCTCCCGACCTCTCGAAAAAAAACCTGCGCACAACTCCACGCCCGCACGACCTTTCGCTCGCTTCTCCTCCTCCTAACTGACGCCCGCGCCGATCCTCTGCCGCCCACCGTGCCGGTCGCCGGTCCTCCTCTGCTGCCCCAAGAACGCCGCCGGCCGCCGGTCTGCCACCGCTGCCCCAAGAACGACGCTGCCTAGACCGCATGGCCCTGGCCATGGGGGATGCCGCCGCCGCCTGGCCTCATGGCTGCAGGTCCCATGGTTGTTAGATCTAGGCCACACATGAGAGTCACCTTGGCAGACTGGCGACCGCGTGGTGCCGAGCCGGAAGGAGGCATAGGGCAGCACGTCACCGCATCATGGTGCACAAACGGCCTGCAAGGTGAGTGCCCAAGACATACTAGCCAGTGCTGTCACCGGGGACATGTACGCACGCGCAAACCACCGTTACCTCAGGTCCATCCATTCATTGTGTGGTTTTGAGTAAGTATGAAATTCCGTCTCTTTCCATAGATACGAACACATGCTTCGATCTATTTTCAGGATATTTTATTCGGCGTTCGTGGTTAATTCAAGGAGGACTCTGTTTATCAGGTTAATATACAGAAACATCAAATGCAACAAAATTTCTTCTCTAATTCTGTAGGATATCAAGGCTTAATAGATCATGTGTTGCTATCGCAAATTTTGAAACCATCGTATCTTTTTGGTCTATCTACCAACGTCATGGAACTGGCCCCATAGATGTATACCTATATTGTTCAGAAATTTGTCTCAGTACTGAGATAGTAAGATGTAAATCTAGCTAACTTATCTATCTTCCAAGTGCCGTTGCACTGTTTAGTACTTTTGTTAACTTAACCTTTTTGGTTGCAATGTGATCTCTGTTAATCACATTATGTACGCATAAGATTACTTCCGATTTCGACCAATCCTCTAATGGCCACTGGTTAGTTCCAGTATATATAATGGCAAATATAGAAGTGTGCTTTACAAAACTTTGGCACCATATGAATCATGGTACATGCACACATGTTTGTCTTGGCATCGCAGAGATGGTGAAGCCCGGCAAAATGGTTGTTCCTAGATATATAGAAGTGTGCCTTACCAAACTTTAGGCACCATATGAATCATGGTACATCCAAGTACATGCTTGTCTTGGCATTGCAGAGATGGTGAAGCTCAACAAAATGGTTGTTCCAAGATGTCTCGATGATAGCTGCAAGAAATTGGCAAGCAACTTTATGAGTTCAAAAATCCCTTGAGGTACCATTGAACTGTTGTTCTTGAGCTAATACTTTGTCCCATGTCAATTTTTTGATTTTTAACTCTTATTTGATTTTGGGACTTAGGGAGTATTCATTTAAATTCTTGTACAACATTTTTTTCATGGAGCTTACCTTTGAGATTTCCATTGGACATTTTTATTATAACACCTGGTTCAAGCATATTTTGTGGAGTTCTCATTGCTTTTATGTTTTCCTAGGAAACTTAATTTATTAATTTCGATTCAACAAATATGTGATGAGTTGTTGCTTGATTGTAGCTACATGGCTATCAAATAAAAAAAGAAGCATGTATTTACAAGGCACAATGTAATACAATTGGGCATTTTGAAGTGGCTTCGATCTCCGCAAGTGCATGTTGATTGTTGTGCTTGGGTAAGGTATGTCTTTGATGCCTAGCTCCGGTAATTTAGTGTTTTTTTGTCTAATTCGAGTTTGTGGGTTGGTAATTCCAAAATTTGGCACCTCCCTTTTCCTGATTATCTACTGGAAAGTGTCGTCTATTAACACCATACTGATTCTCCTGTTTTAGTGCTGATAAGGTATAAATTTTAGGCATTCGCACTCCGCTTGTTACTATTCTCCTGGAGGATCCACATCAACTGCAGTTCTTCCATTGGGCAAACAACCTCAGGTATGGAAAGACAGGTTTCTTCCGCTCGACTACATCTCATGTTGTATATTTCCTCAATTCATTTCCAGATCCTAATGAATGGGATGTAAATATGTTTAATTCAGAAATAATGTTCTGCCTACTGTTTGGGTTAGTAAAAAATGTAACTAATTTAGCGGATGGTGTTATTTGATGCCATATTATTGGATTTTTCCTCTGGTGTTATGGATAATCTGATCTATAATTTGTATGATGTATAACCATCAGTTCAGTAGATGATTCATTTATATTATTTCAAAGGTTTGGCAATGAAGAGCCTGTTTTACTTAATTTTTCTAAGAGGGGTTAAAGTTATGAACATGATTCATTGAAAATTGGCATAAGAACATCATGAATTTGTAAATATAGGATTTTTACTTTCTAGGTCTATTTCTCTATGGTCATGCTTCTTAATTCGATTTTACCTTCTATGGTTCAAACTAGACAAGAGTGTTATCCTTTGTTTAGCATGCCTTCTTTTCTGGTAATTTTTATAGATATATCTGAATTTTAGTTGAGTAAACAAGTATGACTAAAAATAAACTCAAACATGAAGCAAAAGCTTTGCCGTTTTGATTAAGCTTAACATTGTCCAGTTAATCATAGAATACGAAGCAAAAATCGAAAAATCGAAACCAATGGGCAAATCCCACTTCAGAACACCGTAAACACATAGGGCCATGTGTCGAATGCCACAACAAATGCCAACCACACAAACACACACTGGCTGGGAAACTTGCTACGTCGAACAAGCCGGTCTTCCATCAATACTGGAAAGAAGTCACGAGGCACTCTCACGTGGCGACGAAGAGACAAGCATTCCACATGCCTGCAATAGTTGCAACCCACACAATACCACTACTCCAACACACCTTGTGCACTCAACTGCTATCGCTTCTTGGGTCGTCCTGACTTGCCATTGCAGAGACGTGCGTTGCACGTGCAAGCTTACTAGTGCGTTTTAAAGAGAATTTATGCCGGCATTATTGTATTAGTATAAACATAGCTTGTAAGATAAGATAGAACACATGCTCTTCTGAATAGAGCAGCATCACCATCGATCCGTGCTCCGATTTGCCACCATGGAGTGACCTGGAATTTGGTCGGTTGGAAGTTTTTGGAGAAACCGAGTTGATGGAGAACCAGGGAATTGGGGGTCAGCTGGAGACGGTTCACTTAAGTTTTGATGAGGGTCCTAAAACTAGAGGCTAACAAAAACTATATGTTGCCCCATTTTATGGTTTTATATATATTCATCAAGTGTTTATCTTAAAGAATCATGGCCATACGATGCACCAGGTGTCCCTGCCATTGAGCTGATGGGTATGTGAATTTTATCTTCCGTTGCAATGCACATGAAATTTTCCTACTCCTTGGGTTCATCGTCACAATACGCTTTCGCCCAATCGTAATACGCTTTTCCGATTCGTATAGACAAAATCCCTATCACACTAGAAAAAATATAATAGCTCAAGTGATTCGATGTCACATCCCTAGCTTTACCTTGGCCTTGGAATAGCTTGGTTGTTGCATCATGTTTAAATTCAAATGAAATTTGAATTGGGGAATTTTCAAAGCCTCAGAATCCTTTTAAAAATGATCAAGATAAAATTGCTTCAAATAAGTCCAAGAAAATGTTCTTGTTATCGTCTGGAAATATTGGCAAGAGGTAAAATCCAAACCAATATTTTTGGTGTCTCAGAAACATTTATTTTGGGCATTTGAATTAAATCAATAACTATTTGATTTTGATTTATATCTACTATTAAATAAATATAGGTCCAATAATTCTGAAATATTTTATGGAGCTTTGGTTTAATTATTTTAGCTTCTAAAAATACTTCCAGAAGCAACAAAATTGAATTGGTTTCAAAACCAAATTCAAAACAAACCTGCAAAACAGAAAATAGAACAGAATTAGAAAAAAACAGAGAGAGGAAAAACCCACCTGGCTTACCTGCAGCCCACCTGGCCTGGCAGCTGGCCAACCCACCTAGCCGTCCCAGCCCACTTACCTCCTCGCTCGTTGTCTTCCTCTTGCCAGTAGGCAGGAGCGAACACGCGCGCGCACCCGCGGAGCCCTCCACCTCCTGCTTCGCGCTGGAGGCTGCTCCTTCGTCCTAATCCATGTTTGGAGACGCGCGAGGCCGTCCTCTCACTTTCCCCTCACTCTTTGTTCTCTCCCTCGCCCTCTAGCCCCCTTCCTTGAGATCACCCGAGAGCGCTCCGTCGTCGTCGTGCTTCACCTGCGCAACCACCGCCTCCCCCTCGCCCTCTCTTCGTGTCCGAGAGCTCCGCCACGTCGGCTTCTACCCCTCTGTCAAGCCACGCGTCACCGGACGCCCTGCTGCCTCGCCATCGACCTATCTTCTCCGCGCCCGGCCGCCGGATCGCCTTCGCCGGCACGTCGCCATCTGGTCTCCCTCGAGCCCACTGAGACGCGTTCTGCAACCGTAGTGAGCTCACGGACCGACTCCCCCTCCTCTCCTGCTCGCGTTTTTGCTCTAGCTCCGTTCCCCACCTCCGCCGAAGCTGGCCGCCGCCATGGCCGACGAGCTCCATGCTCCTGAGCTCGTCCGCTCGCCCGAGCATGACCAGCGTGCTCGTCGCACTCCTGTGAACCTGCAGCACCCACGGGTTCGCCTTGTCGTGCCCTGTAGCGCCATTTCTGCCTTTGCCCGAGCTTCGGCAGCCCCGCAGCCACCACCCGATGCGCCTCGTCGCGCTGTAGCCTTAGAGCCCAACCCCACCTCCTCTCGTCGTTGGAGTCGCCGGGACGAGCGACGCCGCTGCGTCTGTGTGTCACTGGTGGCTAACCGCCGACGTGGCCGGCTTAATTAGTGCCAAACCACACTGCTAAGTACCAACCACAGTCGCTGACATGCGGGCCCCACTACCTAACTAACTAGCTAACAAAATAGTTAAGTTTAAATCTTAACACAGTGGCCCCACGCGTCGGCGTTGACCTTGCTGACGTGGCCGTTAACCGGACCCACCTGTCTGTGACACTAAGTGTCTCAGGGTCACTGACCAGTGGGTCCCACTGGTCAGGTTTGACCTGGACCGTGCCCTGTTGACCTGCTGACGTCATGATGATGTCAGGCTAACGCAATAATCCTTTTCTGGAATTTAAATAAATCTTAAATGATTTGTTAATTCCAGAAAATGCCCAAAACTTCTAAAAATCATAGAAAATTATCTATAACTCCAAATGAAATAATTTATATATGAAAAATTATCAGAAAAATTCAAGGAATCCATCTGTACCATTTTCATGCATGTTTGAACAAGTTAAACTCACTGTTTAGGATGAAACATGGTTAGGGCAAATTTTCATAATAGATTTGGAGTTGGAATTTGATATAGTTTTGAATTCCACTTCAATTAAAATGACTTTCTGTTGCATTAGCCCAAATCGCAGCATATTGCCATGTCATCATCATGCATCATGTTTTTGCATTGCATTGATTGTGCTCTCCCTCTCTGTTGCCGGTATTCGTCCCCTCTCGATAGACGTGCATCCGACGATGAGTTCGATGACACCGATGAAGAGCTATAAGCCTATAATATCTTCAGAAGTGCCAGGCAAGCAAAACCCCCTTGTTCATTCCGATACAATCCTACTCTCTCGCTCCTGCTCTCTTTTACTGCATTAGGACAACAACGTTACAACTGTTACATGCTGCGGTAGCTGAACCCCTTTCCTCTGTATGACCTGTCATTGCCACAGTAAATAGATGAAACCCACTAGCATGAGTATGAGTTGTTTGAGCCCTGATGTGCCTACTCATTCATGTTTGTTTGTCATGCCTGCTACTGCTTAGAGTTGAGTCAGGTCTGATTCATCGGGGATGAATTGGAATGTGGTGAACATGTCCTACTGTTGAGAGCTAAGTGTGTGAACACGATTTTGTAAAGGTAGTGGTGAGAGGCCATGTAGGAGTACATGGTGGGTTGTCTCATTGTAGTCGTCCTCAGGAACTGAGTTCTGTGTTTGTGATCCATGAACAGCTACTACCACGCATTGGAATGCTTAAGTGCCCCTCTCGACTTATTAATCAACCTGATCTTTGTCCAGGAGTTGCAACTAGTTTTTGGTGTTTGTAGGTAGTGCTAGTAGTCTACCAAGTGGCACCCGGTACAGGTGGGCTTGGGACAGACTAGGCACAGTGGCACGGTGTACCAAGTGGCACCCGGATGGTGGGCTTGGGAACCCTGCTCACATCGTTTGGGGCCGTGAGCGACACCCCGGCCGGATCTCCTTGCGGATGGAACCCGAATAGGCGGTAGACCTGGACTAGAGACTTGTTGGTTAGTCAGGTCCTGGCCGACTCCCTCGCCGGGCTTCCGCTTGAAGGTTGCCGAGATACACGATGTGTACATGATGGTAAGTGGCGAGAGCGTGTGTGAAGAAGTACACCCCTGCAGGGTTATCATTATCTATTCAAATAGCCGGATTCCTCGGATATGGAAACTTGGACCCCTTGCATAGTTCATAGACAAGTGAAAGTGGATACTCTAAAATGCGCAAGATAAGTGTGAGTGCTATGGATGGTGTTCTCGCAGGGAGACGGGAGCGGATCCATAATGGAGTATTGATATGGTGAATATGTGGACTCGTGTGCGCCACCGCAAAAGAGTTACTTGCAGTCGTAGTTCAGGATAGCCACCGAGTCAAAGCTGGCTTGCTGCAGTTAAACCCCACCATCCCTTTGTTGATAATGATGCATATGTAGTTAGTTCTGATGTAAGTCTTGCTGAGTACATTTGTACTCACGTTTGCTTAATTTATGTTTTGCAGAGAGACTTCAGTCTCGCTTGTAGTTCCGTGTGGACTTCGACGTTTAGCTTGTTACCCCAGCTACGATCTTGTATCCTTGGGAGGGTCTTGTAGATAGTCAGGCTGCTTGTATGCGATGTATGTTGGGTCATGAGACCCATGCTTGTAATATCTCTCTCCTTGGAGCCTAATGAATAAATACTCTGAATCGTAGAGTCTTGTTGTGATGCCATGTTGTATTGCACATATTGAGCATATTGTGTGTATGATTGAAATGCTTGGTATGTGTGGGATCCGACAACCTAGTTGTTTATCCTTGGTAGCCTCTCTTATGGGGAAATGTAGTCTTGTGCTTCCATGAGCCATATTAGTCCCCTACAGCCCGGTTCACCAGAGTCCTGCTAGCCCAGCACTACTGCTTCCGAACACTTGACTGGCCGGCATGTGATTCACTTCGTTCATGTGTCTATCTCTTCGGGGAAATGTCACGCGGTTACATCCGGAGTTCTGCCTAGCCTGCTACAGCCCGGGTTCCCGGAGTCCTGTTAGCCTAGTGCTACAGCCCGGATTCACACGCTGCTGACCGACATGCTCGATGTTGATTCATGTATGCCTGTTCCCGTAAGTTAGTGCCACTTTGAGTTCACGGCTAGTCATGTCGGCCCGGATTCTCTGTCATATGAATGCTAGCGATACTATCATATACGTGAGCCAAAAGGCGCAAACGGTCCCGGGCCATGGTAAGGCGACACCCGTGGGAATACCGTGCGTGAGGTCGCAAAGTGATATGAGGTGTTACCGGCTAGATCGATGTGACTTGGAATCGGGGTCCTGACATTCGAACACACGACCTTGAGATCAGGTCTGACAGGCCACGCCAACCGAGCTTGGTTACCTTGTGGCATAAAATAGGTTGCTTCGTCTATAAGTTCCATCTCGCCCGCTTATAGCAAATTCCACTATGGCCCGGCCCATCAACGCTGCACAACTCCGACATTATAAAAAATCCCACCTCGTGCCCCTTACGTAAAATTATTCCGATTTATACATGGTTTTTAGATCCCTGGTATCAAGGAGCCATCTTAATAATTACTATGCAAAGAGGAATGAAAGAATTAACGCAAAGAAATAAGAAAGATATACAACATATAAGGAAAGGAACAAGGAAGGAAAGAAATAAAGACAAAGAATAAAGAAAGACGTGCAAGGAAAAAGAAAGAAAATGAAAATATGGAAGAGGTGTACATAATAAGGATGGAAATCAGTAGAGACAGAAAGAAAGCTATGCGAACGAGTCAGCACCGGCGGCTCCGGGACAGGCACCGGCCAAATGGATGACGACGGACGATTCGGCGGCTCCTGCGGAGGAGGAGCCCGTGACCCTACTTGCTAGACTAATTAAATGCCTGAGTTTCTATTCACTCTCAGACCTTTGAAGAAGCATGACACCCAAATAGAACTGCCATTCTTTCAGTCCGAAGTGCTAGATACATATTTTCCGGGTACATGCAAACATGAACGAGCGACCTGGTGGCTACCCCTTTGACTTGTCTGGAATACTCTTTACAAACTTCAAATTCCATGTAAGGTATAGATTTTCGGATTGAGAGTTTTGCGAGAAACTATTCCTCTCTAAGCTATCTTAACCAATAGGCATATCGGGTCAAATGGATCCTGCCCTATTTGTCATCTATGGGCGGAGGACATCCGACATCTACTATTCATGTGCACAAATGCGCGAGTCACGTGGACCCACCTTGGGGTGATACAACACATTGATCACACTTTGCCAGTGGATAGATCGGGTTCTATTATATTCAAACACATCTTATCTCTTCCATAGGAACACCTATAGCTATATATCCAACTTTGAATTTCAACAAGAGATAGAAGCAGTAGGTTGGTACTTGTGGCGGGATTGGCAGACAAATTATGCATAACAAAGCGGTTCTGCTAGCATGGAGATGGTCACTTTTGGTCTTGTCAATTGCAAGCAATCATCAGAACTCATCACCCCATTCACCAAGTATACCTGAAGCCAGGCAGTGTAAACCAAACCTGAGTTTCACTAAACTAAATGTTGATGCAATATTTTTCCTAGACGAAGGAGTTGGAGCTACGACGGCCGTACTCAGGGATGATAGAGGTAATTTTCTAGTGGCTCAGTATAAATTCATTTCATTTGCAGCAGATGTGATCATCGTAGAAGTGATGACTATGAGGAATGGTCTGGCTCTTGCTAATTCCCTACGTGCAAGGAAAGAGGAAGGAAAGGAAATGAGAGACAATAATAAAGGAAAGGAAAGGAATTGAGGCAAATAAGAAAGAGATGTAAGCAATAATTTATGGAGCACAAACTGAGATGAGGGACGATGACGAGGACAAGGAGCGCAGACTTCTTCCTATGAATTTACGCTCTCAATTAGAATTTAAAACATATATGCGAGATGGTACTAATTCGGGGAACCACGTCCTTCTCGCGTCAGTCAACCAGCCCTGCGTCTGTGTACGTGAAGGAGTGCGGCCCAGCCCACGATGCCACACCGGGCGCCTCTCAATTTGGCCAACTTGCTCGCCGCCAGAAATCAATCAGGCCACCCTCTCCTCTCATTTCACATCAACTCATGCATCTTCTCTCACCCAAATATCCATGTACTTGTTGTACCGCCACTTGACAAGTAGTTTATGTTTTTTTTGCGGGGGGACAAGTAGTTTATGTTTTTTTTGCGGGGGGACAAGTAGTTTATGTTATCCACCGACCAGGCCACCACCTCCACGACGCCAGCCAAATCGGCGCCGGGGTCGGCCGGCGTCGTCTGTCCCCGGCCCACGTCGTGCATGCATGCATGCACGCCATGCCACGCCGTGCATGCATGGACCTCTCCCCCGGCGAATATTGTGGGCGCAACTTGTGGCTCCATCGATCTCGTGCTAGCTACTCCAGTAGAAAACGGAACACAAATAGTGCTATGAGTGTGTGCGTGTTTGCTCCTTCTTTTTTCCTTGCTACTTTGCCGTGAGGATGCATGAACCAAATGGTCGATGAAGTGGCCACACGTCAACGGCACGGTGTGGCACGCTCTAGAAAATTTGGACAAAGACCAAAGGAAAGGAAAGGGGCGCGTGGGGAAGGAGGAGCGTGCCGCCTGCCGGCCAGGACAATCCAGGAATCGAACTCTGGACGAGCTGGTCAGTCTGGACGGCAAAGGCCAACTGGACCATCTCATTCTTGTGATAAAATTTGAGGATTCGTTCCTATTAAAACACTACCTCGCTTCTCTATATTTCACTCCACTGGTCTATATACATCAATGATATGAAATCAGCGAGCCACCTCAACGATTAATAATAAGAGGGCAGGAGAGAGAAGTGATCAAATTATTAACGGAAAAGAGGCGGCTTGAGTTATCCAAATTTAGTGGGTATACACAAGCATGAGTTCTGTCCATTTGATTTTTCAGTGTTCTTTCTTTAGTGATTTGCCTTTGTGTTTCTATTGTCTATTATTTTCACTGATATGTCTTTCGGTTTCTATTTTTTATTTTCACTGATATGTCGCACTATTGCACTATTTAGTGGGTACAGTGCCTTTTTATGGTGACGAGTGAGAGTGAGTGCGGTTCGGTCTTTGGGCCAAGTTCAAGTAGTGCAAAAGGAAAAAAAACATAATATAATCTTGCAAACCAAGCAACCATAATTTTCTTTAAAAAATCAACATAGTAAAAACTTATTTGCTTTCGAATA
Organism: Triticum aestivum; assembly: GCF_018294505.1. Lineage (NCBI taxonomy): Eukaryota > Viridiplantae > Streptophyta > Magnoliopsida > Poales > Poaceae > Triticum > Triticum aestivum. Next base: position 225,589,243 of record NC_057803.1, read on the forward strand.
TTAACAATCCCACTTCAATGCACCACTACTCTTCCTTCCAAGAAAAAATTGTTTGCATTTAAATATTTTCAAAATTCTAAGAAAAACATTTAGATTAGTTATTAAACCCTCGAATAATTTTATGTCTGTGTATCCTGCTCAAAACACTTACACCATTGCTTCGACCACAAAATTATCAAATTTCATAGTTAAAAAACGGGTGTTCAAAAAAATGTTCATCTCAAAAGATGTTTCAGTTCTAATAGAAAGATTAAAAATTTCAAATTTGTTTAATTATTTTATAATAAAGAAATATTTGTGTTTTTTGAAAAATAAAAAATAGAACTGATTACTAGACTATTCCATGCAGCACTACTCGAGATTCATTGATGAAAGATGTTAGGGTGGCTTATTTATGTCCATGCGTCATACTCCGAAAAGAGATAATATTATAAACTTATGCTGGTGTTTATCATAACTAAATATAAAAAATGATGCATGATGTCATACAGAGCAGGTTTTACGAATTTTTAGCCCGTTGCAAGGCACGAGCATTTGTACTATTTAATCTCTCCCTAATAATAAAGCACACACATTTCGTTTTTGCCTCCGTGGTAGCACAATGGCAGACTTGGGCTTGCTTTAGTCCAGCCCATACGCGTACATTTCGTTTTTGCCTCCGTGGTAGCACAATGGCAGACTTGGGCTTGCTTTAGTCCAGCCCATACGCGTATATTAAAAAAACAGGGGAGAAAATTGTGACGCTGTGATTTGATCCCTGGTCTACCTGATGTATGCCAAGAAAGCACACCACTCCGGCTAGGCTCAAGTCTATGCTAATATAGGCATTCAGCTTTTAAGAATAGAGTATGAGGCGTACACGGGCTGAGGCAATGAGCACGGGCGTGCTGGGCCGGGCCGACTGCTGCGGCGCACGGGACGGACAAAGGGAGCCTGCTGGACCGCTGAAGGCAGTTTTTCATATTTGTTTACTTATTAAATAGTCCCACCTTGCTATTTTACATAATTTTTTATCAGTTTATATACGTTCTTAGGTTGTCTAGCATCAAGGAGCTGCTTTGGAAATTAAGCAAAGAATATGAGATGAATAAGATTTGTCCTTAATGAAACAAATGAGGGGCAAAGCAATAGGAGAGAGAGGAAGGAAATAGACGTTGCATGAGAAATAAAAAAGGAAGGAGAAAGGAAAGAGAGGAAGGAAATAGACGGCAATTATGTGGATCAAGAAAGAAAGGCAATAGACATTACATTGAAAAATAAAGAAGGAAAGAGAAAGGTAGGAAATAGATGGTAATTATTGTGGGCGCCATATTAATCGCGGGAGTAATTAACGGGCCGACAAATGGGATTCGTCACATGGATTTAGGAAAAAAACAGATTTCTTATGAGAAATAAAGAAGGAAAGAGAGGGAAAGTAAAATAAATGGTAATTAAGGACGTGCGGGAATCGATGGCAGGCGGACCTCATCTTACGAATAAAAATGAAGGGCCATTCTTTTCCTACATGATCCTCATTAAATTCACTTCATTTTTTCTTTCGTTGCAACAGACAACATGACATTTTTTTTCCTTACACTTATAATCCTTACTAAGCTTGCACCAAATTTATAACACATTCAACATTATGTTGCACATACAGTCCTCGCTAAATTTATGTCAATTGTTTCTGTAACCCACCGACATATATACTATTTTTTATATATAAATGGAGGTATAATATTATTGGTCCTCCCATTTCATATGACCATGGCGTTTCTTCATACTGAGCTAGGCTATTCTATGGATCGTCTATGCTGGGCCACTAGGCCTCTACCCCGTTCTCCCGCGTAACATTTCACCAATAAAAAAACAGTGCCCTCCCAACAGGTCCGTGCGACCCGGCCCAACCATCCCGTTTAGGAGATGAGTCAAAAATAGTTGACGGTGACTGGAATCAAACGCGCAACCTCCATTGTTTTTGGTGTTGATCATGTTATCCCGCAAAAAAGGTGTTGATCGTTTTCAACTAAAGTTGAATTTGGTGGTTCTTTGTGCCCTTCACGGACTGGTACTAAACTACTACGATGTAAAATCCAGATCACACAAACACAAGGCGCAAGCATTAGATTATGCATATTTGACCGGGATCTCAAACGCAACCGTTCGCTTATCTGTCCATGCGGGGGATGCAATTCTTTATTGGATCCAAGTTTAGGTGGAACGTTCGCTATGTAGTGGACATCGTGACCGACATTGATGACAAAGAAAAGAAGAGGTAATAGGTATTTCATTATGATGATGTTTCATACTGCTCCTATGGAGTCCCTCTTTGGATTGTTGGACGCATATATCCAATGAGACTACTTTTCCGGTTGTTGGCTGGAGCTATCACTATGACTGAAAATTTCTTTTCAGTCAAGTAAATTTATATGCTCACCAGAAACCAACGACAGGTCAACACTTATCAGCAGTTTGCAATCTTTATTAGACTATGCCTAAGCCAAATGTTGTTTTAGTTAGGAAATGTAGAAAACATGGTCGTGATTTATGTAGATTGGGCAGTCCATTCAAACTGCATTTTTCAATCTTGAGTGGACGATTATATGTTTTCTTATAGAAATTGACTATATGTTTGATGTATTTACTAATTATTTTTGCCCCATCAGATTAAACTAGGTCTTAATTTGAAGGTACAATTTAGGCTGTTGGTGCTGGTTTTTTTATTGTACTGATTATGCTCCTTAGACAGAGACATGTTGTCTTCCTCATTCCTCAGTCGATATGAGCTGGGCATAGATCGATGACCCGGTTAATCCTAATTTATTGCAACATATGTTTTCTCCACACAGGTCTAAATAATGCAACCTCTTCTTAGGATGTGGAAATATGATTCAGATGGAGGTTGATGGACTAGAGCAATTAAAGGGATGTGATATTTTCTTTTCTGGTTGCAACGCACGGGCATATGTCCTAGTTAATTAATCTTTCCCTAATAATAAAGTACGGATTGACTCCGTGGGTTCACCGTCACAATACGCTTCTTCTCGTGAATTTACGCTTTCAGTTTGTATTTAAAACATATTCGAGGTGGTACTAATATTTTCATGTGTTAGCGTTCGTTCGTACATCGCCCAGGTGTCCACGATAAAACTCTCTGGTTCCTCGGTGACATGGGCCTGAAATTTCATAATAACCACGTACAGGCAGCTATCCCAACCCAGCTAACTGGCCGCAAATAACATGGGCCTTCCCTTATGGGCTGCATGCACGTGAGTGGGCTTCCTTATATTAGATCAAAGAGAAAGAAAATAAATACATTACTGTGGAGAATCGAACGTTAGATCTCTTCTGTTTCTTTGGGCTACAATAACCAACTGAGACAAACATCATACTTGATGAATAATCCCACCTCGCGATTTTAAGGACACACATACCGGTTAATATAGCCAAATAATTAACAAACAGACGTGAAAAGAGAAGAGCTAAATAAGCGGATGGGCTAATTAAGGAAAGGAATGTGGCTAAATAGATGCGGCTAATTCAAAGGAAGTATTGTGTGGGCTCGGCAGAATATTCAAAGGAAGGATTATGAAAGGATTATGGTGGGTGGGCTCGGCACAATATTCAAATGGATGGGATCCTTAATATAAGGCACGGGAAAACGGAAGGAAGAAATTATGTGAGGCTAATAAGTAAAAGGTGAAGGAAATATGCCCTAGAGGCAATAATAAAGTTATTATTTATTTCCTTATATCATGATCAATGTTTATTATTCATGCTAGAATTGTATTAACCGGAAACATAATACATGTGTGAATACATAGACAAACAGAGTGTCACTAGTATGCCTCTACTTGACTAGCTCGTTAATCAAAGATGGTTATGTTTCCTAACCATGGACAAAGAGTTGTTATTTGATTAACGGGATCACATCATTAGGTGACTGATCTGATTGACATGACCCATTCCATTAGCTTAACACCCGATCGTTTAGTATGTTGCTATTGCTTTCTTCATGACTTATACATGTTCCTATGACTATGAGATTATGCAACTCCCGTTTGCCGGAGGAACACTTTGTGTGCTACCAAACGTCACAACGTAACTGGATGATTATAAAGGTGCTCTACAGGTGTCTCCAAAGGTACATGTTGGGTTGGCGTATTTCGAGATTAGGATTTGTCACCCCGATTGTCGGAGAGGTATCTTTGGGCCCTCTCGGTAATGCACATCACATAAGCCTTGCAAGCATTGCAACTAATGAGTTAGTTGTGAGATGATGTATTACGGAACGAGTAAAGAGACTTGCCGGTAACGAGATTGAACTAGGTATTGAGATACCGACGATTGAATCTCGGGCAAGTAACATACCGATGACAAAGGGAACAACGTATGTTGTTATGCGGTCTGACCGATAAAGATCTTCGTAGAATATGTAGGAACCAATATAAGCATCCAGGTTCCGCTATTGGTTATTGACCGGAGACATGTCTCGGTCATGTCTACATTGTTCTCGAACCGTAGGGTCCGCACGCTTAACGTTACGATGACAATTTCATTATGAGTTTATGTATTTTGATGTACTGAAGGTTGTTCGGAGTCCCGGATGTGATCATGGACATGACGAGGAGTCTTGAAATGGTCAAGACATAAAGATCGATATATTGGAAGCCTATATTTGGATATCAAAATCGTTCCGGGTGAAATCGGGATTTTACCGGAGTACCGGGGGGTTACCGGAACCCCCCCCCCCCGGGAGGGGGGGGGTTATTGGGCCTACATGGGCCCTAAGGGAGAAGAGGAAAGGACGCAAGAGGTGGCCGCGTGCCCCTCCCCTCCCTAGTCCGAATAGGACAAGGAGAGGGGGGGCGCCCCCCTTTCCTTTCCCTCTTCCTCCTCTTTCCCATTTCTCCTTCTCCAACTAGGAAAGAAGGGAGTCCTACTCCCGGTGGGAGTAGGACTCCCCCTTGGCGCGCCCTCCTTGGCCGGCCGCCCCCTCCCCTTGGCTCCTTTATATACGGGGGCAAGGGGGCACCCTAGAACACACAAGTTGATCTTCGTGATCGCTCCTTACCGTGTGCGGTGCCCCCCTCCACCATATTCCACCTCGGTCATATTGTAGCGGTGCTTAGGCGAAGCCCTGCGATGGTTGAACATCAAGATCGTCACCATGCCGTCGTGCTAACGGAACTCCTCCCCGAAGCTTTGCTGGATCGGAGCCCGGGGAGTGTCATCGAGCTGAACGTGTGCCAAGAACTCGGAGGTGCCGGAGTAACGGTGCTTGGATCGGTTGGACCGGGAAGACGTACGACTACTTCCTCTACGTTGCGTCAACGCTTCCGCTTCGGTCTACGAGGGTACGTAGACAACACTCTCCCCTCTCGTTGCTATGCATCACCATGATCTTGCGTGTGCGTAGGAATTTTTTTGAAATTACTACGTGATACGTCTCCAACGTATCTATAATTTTTGATTGCTCCATGCTACTTTATCTACTGTTTTGTACTATATTGGGCTTTATTTTCCACTTTTATATTATTTTTGGGACTAACCTATTAACCGGAGGCCCAGCCCAGAATTGCTGTTTTTTGCCTATTTCAGTATTTTGAGTAAACCGAATATCAAATGGAGTCCAAACGGAATGAAACCTTCGGGAACGTGATCCAGGAGACTTGGACCCTACTCCAAGAAGTATCCAGGGAGATCACGAGGGTGGAGGGCGCCCCCTGGGCGTGCCCCCTGCGTCGTGGGCCCCTCGGAGCTCCACCGACGTGCTCCTTCCTCCTATATATACCTACGTACCCCCAATAGACCAAAGACGGAGCCAAAAACCTAATTCCACCGCCGCAACTTCCTGTATCCACGAGATCCCATCTTGGGGCCTGTTCCGGAGCTCCGCTGGAGAGGGCATCCATCATGGAGGGCTTCTACATCAACACCATAGCCCTTCCGACGAAGTGTGAGTAGTTTACTTCAGACCTTCGGGTCCATAGCTAGTAGCTAGATGGCTTCTTCTCTCTTTTTGGATCTCAATACAATGTTCTCCCCCTCTCTCGTGGAGATCTATTCGATGTAATCTTATTTTTGTGGTGTATTTGTTGAGACTGATGAATTGTGGGTTTATGATCCAACTTATCTATGAATAATATTTGAATCTTCTCTGAATTCTTTTATGTATGATTGAGTTATCTTTGCAAGTCTCTTCGAATTATCCGTTTGGTTTGGCCAACTAGATTGGTAGTTCTTGCAATGGGAGAATTGCTTAGCTTTGGGTTCAATCTTGTGGTGTCCTTACTCAGTGACAGAAAGATTTGCAAGGCACGTATTGTATTGTTGCCATTGAGGATAACAAGATGGGGTATTTATCATATTGCATGAATTTATTCCTCTACATCATGTCATCTTGCTTAAGGCGTTACTCTATTTTTAACTTAATACTCTAGATGCATGCTGGATAGCGGTCGATGAGTGGAGTAATAGTAGTAGATGCAGGCAGGAGTCGGTCTACTTGTCACGAACGTGATGCCTATATACATGACCATACCTAGATAACCTCATAACTATGCTAAATTCTATCAATTGCTCAACAGTAATTTGTTCACCCACCGTAGAATATCTATGCTCTTGAGAGAAGCCACTAGTGAAACCTATGGCCCCGGGTCTATTCTCATCATATCAATCTCCATTACTTTATTTTACTTATTTTGCTTTTACTTTTCACTTTGCATCTTTATACCAAAAATATCAAAAATATTATCTCTATCAGATCTCACTCTCGTAAGTGACCGTGAAGGGATTGACAACCCCTAAGCGTTGGTTGCGAGTTGCTACCGTTTTGTGCAGGTACGAGGGACTTGCGCGTGACCTCCTACTGGATTGATACCTTGGTTCTCAAAAACTGAGGGAAATACTTACGCTACCGTGCTACATCACCCCCTCCTCTTCGGGGAAAACCAACGCTAGCTCGAGACGTAGCAAGAAGGATTTCTAGCGCCGTTGCCGGGGAGGCCTACGCCAAGTCAAGTCAAGATTTACTCTCCCATAACCGAGCCATTTCTGGCGCCGTTGCCGGGGAGGCCTACGCCAAGTCAAGTCAAGATTTACTCTCCCATCAACGAGCCATTTATGGCGCCGTTGCCGGGGAGGCCTACGCCAAGTCAAGTCAAGATTTACTCTCCCGTCAACGAGCCATTTCTGGCGCCGTTGCCGGGGAAGCCTACGCAAAAGTCAACATACCAAGTACCCATCACAATCTCTATCTCTCGCATTACATTATTTGCCATTTGCCTCTCGTTTTCCTCTCCCCCACTTCACCCTTACCGTTTTATTCGCCCTCTCTTTCCCTTTGCCTTTTGTTTGCTCGTGTGTTAGTTTGTTTGCTTGTCGTGATGGCCCAAGATGCTACCAAATTGTGTGACTTCACCAATACCAATAACAATTGATTGCTCCTCTTGCCAATATTGAATCTTGTGAAATCAATACTGCTTTGTTGAATCTTGTTATGAAAGATCTACTCATCTAAATGGCTTTGTTGATTTATGTGATATGCAAAAGAAAAAGGATGTCGATAATGATGTCGTTAAATTGAAGCTATTTCCTTTTTCGCTTAGAGATCATGCTAAAGCGTGGTTTTCATCTTTGCCTAAAAATAGTATTGATTCTTGGAACAAGTGCAAAGATGCTTTTATCTCTACGTATTTTCCTCCCGCTAAGATTATCTCTCTTAGGAACGATATTATGAATTTTAAGCAACTTGATCATGAACATGTTGCACAAGCTTAGGAGAGAATGAAATTAATGCTACGTAATTGTCCCACTCATGGTTTGAACTTATGGATGATTATACAAAAAATTTATGCTGGATTGAACTTTGCTTCTAGAAATCTTTTAGATTCGGCCGCGGGAGGCACTTTTATGGAAATCACTTTAGGAGATTCTACTAAACTCCTAGATAATATTATGGTCAATTATTCTCAATGGCATACTGAAAGATCTACTAATAAAAAAGTGCATGCTATAGAAGAAATCAATGTTTTGAGTGAAAAGATGGATGAACTTAGGAATTTATTTGTTAAGAGTGTTTCTTCTGATCCCAATAATATGCCTTTATCTACTTTGCTTGAGAATAATAATGAATCTATGGATGTGAATTTGTTGGTAGGAATAGTTTTGGTAACAACGCGTATAAAGGGAATTTTAATTCTAGGCCTTATCCTAGTAATCCTTCTAATAATTATGGAAATTTCTACAACAACTCTTATGGAAATTTTAATAAGATGCCCTCTGAATTTGAGAGTAGTGTTAAAGAGTTTATGAATTCGCAAAAGAATTTCAATGCTTTGCTTGAAGAGAAATTGCTTAAAGTTGATGATTTGGCTAGGAACGTTGATAGAATTTCTCTTGAGGTTGATTCTTTAAATCTTATATCTATTCCTCCTAAGCATGATATCAATGAGTCTCTCAAAGCCATGAGAATTTCCATTGATGAGTGCAAAGAAAGAACCGCTAGGATGCGTGCTTACAAAGATGCCTTTATTAAAGCGTGTTCTTCTAATAACTATGAGAATCAAGATGAAGATCTAAAAGTTATTGATGTGTCCCCTATTAAATCTTTGTTTTGCAATATGAATCTTAATGAATCTGATTATGATCTTCCCTTACCTAGAAGGCGTTCTAAGAATTCTGAGTTTTTAGATCTTGATGATGAAATTGATAAAAAAGGGATTGAAAGAAATAAAAATCTAGATATCGCTAAACCCACTATTTTGGACCTCAAGGAATTTAACTGTGAAATTGCTCTTTAATTGATTGTATTTTCTTATTGCAATCCGTGTTAAATTCTCCTCATGCTTATAGTCGAAATAAGGCCTTTACCGAACACATTGTTGACGCCTTAATGCAATCTTATGAAGAAAAGCTTGAGTTGAAAGTTTCTATCCCTAGAAAACTCCATGATGAGTGGGAACCTACAATTAAGATTAAAATTAAAAATTACGAGTTTTATGCTTTGTGTGATTTGGGTGCTAGTGTCTCTACTATCCCCAAAGCTTTGTGTGATTTGCTAGATTTTCGTGACTTTGATAATTGCTCTCTAAACTTGCATCTTGCGGATTCCACTATTAAAAGCCTATGGGAAGAATTAATGATGTTCTTATTGTTGCAAATAGGAATTATGTGCCCATAGATTTTATCGTTCTTGATATAGATTGCAATCTTTCATGTCCTATTATTCTTGGTAGACCTTTCCTTAGAACGATTGGTGCAATTATTGATATGAAGGAAAGGAATATTAAATTCCAATTTCCCTTAAAGAAGGGCATGGAACACTTTCCTAGAAATAAAATAAAATTACCATATGAATCTATCATGAGAGCCACTTATGGATTGCCTACCAAAGATGGCAATACCTAGATCTATCCTTGCTTTTATGCCTAGCTAGGGGCGTTAAACGATAGCGCTTATTGAGAGGCAACCCAATTTTATTTTGTGTTTTTTGTTTTTGGTTCTGTTTAGTAATAAATAATCCATCTAGATTCTGTTTAGATGTGGTTTTATCTTTTAATTAGTGTTTGTGCGAGTTAAACCTATTAGATAGTTATTTGATCTTGCTGTAATTTCCAGAATCTTTGCGCTCAGTGCCCGAATTGTCAAAAATCACCAGAACGTGATAAAATAGTGATTCCAATTGCTGCTGATCAATAAACAAATTTACCAGGTCTTCTAATTTTGGTAGAATTTTTTGGGTTCCAGAACTTTGCGTTAGTAACAGATTACTATAGACTGTTCTGTTTTTTGACAGATTCTGTTTTGCGTGTGTTGTTTGCTTATTTTGATGAATCTATGGCTAGTAAAATAGTTTATAAACCATAGAGAAGTTGGAATACAGTAGGTTTAACACCAATACAAATAAATAACAAGTTCACTACAGTACCTTAAAGTAGTCTTTTGTTTTCTTTCTCTAACGGAGCTCACGAGATTTCTATTGAGTTTTGTGTTGTGAAGTTTTGAAGTTTTGGGTGAATTTTTTTGATGGATTATGGAACAAGGATTGGCAAGAGCCTAAGCTTGGGGATGTCCATGGCACTCCCAAGATAATCCAAGGACACCAAAAAGTCAAAGCTTGGGGATGCCCCGGAAGGCATCCCCTCTTTCGTCCACTTCCATCGGTAATTTACTTGGAGCTATATTTTTATTCATCACATGATATGTGTTTTGCTTGGAGCATCTTGTATTATTTGTGTCTTTGCTTGTTAGTCTACCACAATCATCCTTGCTGTACACACCTTTTGAGAGAGCCATGTATGAATTGAAATTTGTTAGAATACTCTATGTGCTTCACTTATATCTTTTGAGCTTGATAGTTTACTCTATGTGCTTCACTTATATCTTTTTGAGCGTGATAATTTTTGCTCTAGTGCGTCACTTAGATCTTTTAGAGCACGGTGGTGTTTTGTTTTAAAGAAACTTGATCTCTCATGCTTCACTTAGATTATTTTGAGAGTCGTTAATAGCATGGTAATTTGCTTAATGTTAATATACTTGGTATTCAAGATATGTGAAACTTTCTTTTTAGTGGGTTGAATACTAAGATAAGTTTGATGCTTGATAATTGTTTTGAGATATGGAGGTGATAATATCATAGTCGTGCTAGTTGAGTAGTTGTGAATTTGAGAAATACATGTGTTGAAGTTAGCAAGTCCCGTAGCATGCACGTATGGTTAAAGTTGTGTGACAAATTTGAAGCATGAAGTATACCTGGCTTGTGCATCCTTATGAGTGGCGGTCGGGGACGAGCGATGGTCTTTTCCTACCAATCTATCCCCCTAGGAGCATGCACGTAGTACTTGATTTTTGATGACTTCTAAATTTTTGCAATAAGTATATGATTTCTTTTGACTAATGTTGAGTCCATGCATTATGCGCACTTTTACCTTTCCGCCATTTGCTAGCCTCTTCAGTACCGTGCATTGCCCTTTCTCACATTGAGAGTTGATGCAAACTTCGCCGGTGCATCCAAACCCCATGATATGATACGCTCTTTCACACATAAACCTCCCTATATCTTTCTCAAAACAGCCACCATACCTACCTATCATGGCATTTCCATAGCCATTCCGAGATATATTGCCATGCAACTTCCACCACCATCATCATCATCATCATCATCATCATCATCATGACATGCTTTACTTTTGTCATATTGCCATTCATGATCTTGTAGTTGACATCGTATTTGTGGCAAAGCCACCATGCATTATTTTTCATACATGTCACTCTTGATTCATTGCACCATCCCGGTACACCGCCGGAGGCATTCATATAGAGTCATATCTTGTTCTAGTATCGAGTTGTAATCATTATGTTGTAATCAATAGAAGTGTGATGATCATCATTATTAGAGCATTGCCCAATCAAAAAAAAAGAGAAAGGCCAAAAAGAAAAAAAGAAAGGCCCAAAAAAAGAGAGAAAATAAAAAGGGCAATGCTACTATCTCTTTTTCCACACTTGTGCTTCAAAGTAGCACCTTGTTCTTCATGTAGTGAGTCTCATATATTGTGCTTCAAAGTAGCACCATGATTTCATATAGTGAGTCTCATAAGTTGTCTTGTTCATACTAGTGGGAATTTTTTATTATAGAACTTGGATTATATATTCCAACGATGGGCTTCCTCAAAATGCCCTAGGTCTTCATGAGTAAGCAAGTTGGATGCACACCCACTAGTTTTCTTTTGTTGAGCATTCTTAGCTCTAGTGCAGCCGTTGCATGGCAATCCCTACTCCTTGCATTAACATCAATTGATGGGCATCTCCATAGCTCATTGATTAGCCTCGTTAATGTGAGACTTTCTCCTTTTTTTGTCTTCTCCACACAATCCCCATCATCATATTCTATACCACCCATAGTGCTATGTCCATGGCTCGCGCTCATGTATTGCGTGAAGGTTGAAAAAGTTTGAGATTATTTGAGTATGAAACAATTGCTTGGCTTGTCATCGGGGGTATAGAAGTTGGGAATATCTTTGTGTGACGAAAATGAAGCATAGCCTAACTATATGATTTTGTAGGGATGAACTTCCTTTGGCCATGTTATTTTGAGATGACATAATTGTTTGATTAGTATGCTTGAAGTATTATCATTTTTATGTCAATATGAACTTTTGTCTTGAACCTTTCGGATCTGAATATTCATACCATGATTAAGAAGATTTACATTGAAATTATGCCAAAGTATCACTCCGCATCAAAAATTCTCTTTTTATCATTTACCTACTCGAGGACGAACAGGAATTAAGCTTGGGGATGCCTGATACGTCTCCAACGTATCTATAATTTTTGATTGCTCCATGCTACTTTATCTACTGTTTTGGACTATATTGGGCTTTATTCTCCACTTTTATATTATTTTTGGGACTAACCTATTAACCGGAGGCCCAACCCAGAATTGTTGTTTTTTGCCTATTTCAGTATTTCGAGGAAACAAAATATCAAATGGAGTCCAAACGGAATGAAACCTTCGGGAACGTGATCTTCTCACCGAACGTGATCCAGGAGACTTGGACCCTACTCCAAGAAGTTTCCGGGGAGGTCACGAGGGTGGAGGGCGCCCCCCCTGGGCGTGCCCCCCTGCCTCGTGGGCCCCTCGGAGCTCCACCGACGTGCTCCTTCCTCCTATATATACCTACGTACCCCCAATAGACCAAAGATGGAGCCAAAAACCTAATTCCACCGCCGCAACTTCCTGTATCCACGAGATCCCATCTTGGGGCCTATTCCGGAGCTCCGCCGGAGAGGGCATCCATCACGGAGGGCTTCTACATCAACACCATAGCCCTTCCGATGAAGTGTGAGTAGTTTACTTCGGACCTTCGGGTCTATAGCTAGTAGCTAGATGGCTTCTTCTCTCTTTTTGGATCTCAATACAATGTTCTCCCCCTCTCTCATGGAGATCTATTCGATGTAATCTTCTTTTTGCGGTGTGTTTGTTGAGACCGATGAATTGTGGGTTTATGATCCAACTTATCTATGAATAATATTTGAATCTTCTCTGAATTCTTTTATGTATGATTGGGTTATCTTTGCAAGTCTCTTCGAATTATCCGTTTGGTTTGGCCAACTAGATTGGTAGTTCTTACAATGGGAGAAGTGCTTAGCTTTGGGTTCAATCTTGCGGTGTCCTTACTCAGTGACAGAAAGAGTTGCAAGGCACGTATTGTATTGTTGCCATCGAGGATAACAAGATGGGGTATTTATCATATTGCATGAATTTATTCCTCTACATCATGTCATCTTGCTTAAGGCGTTACTCTGTTTTTAACTTAATACTCTAGATGCATGATGGATAGCGGTCGATGAGTGGAGTAATAGTAGTAGATGCAGGCAGGAGTCGGTCTACTTGTCACGGACGTGATGCCTATATACATGATCATACCTAGATAACCTCATAACTATGCTAAATTCTATCAATTGCTCAACAGTAATTTGTTCACCCACCGTAGAATATCTATGCTCTTGAGAGAAGCCACTAGTGAAACCTATGGCCCCCGGGTCTATTCTCATCATATCAATCTCCATTACTTTATTTTACTTGTTTTGCTTTTACTTTTCACTTTGCATCTTTATACCAAAAATACCAAAAATATTATCTCTATCAGATCTCACTCTCGTAAGTGACCGTGAAGGGATTGACAACCCCTAAGCGTTGGTTACAAGTTGCTACCGTTTTGTGCAGGTATGAGGGACTTGCGCGTGACCTCCTACTGGATTGATACCTTGGTTCTCAAAAACTGAGGGAAATACTTACGCTATTGTGCTACATCACCCCCTCCTTTTCGGCGAAAACCAACGCTAGCTCGAGATGTAGCACTACGTTCCCCAACAGTGGCATCCGAGCCTAGGTTTTATGGTTTGATGTTATATGCACGAGTAAAACACAAGTGAGTTGTGGGCGATATAAGTCATACTGCTTACCAGCATGTCATACTTTGGTTAGGCGGTATTGTTGGATGAAGCGGCCCGGACCGACATTACGCGTACGCTTACGCGAGACTGGTTCTACCGCCGTGCTTTGCACACAGGTGGCTGGCAGGTGTTAGTTTCTCCAATTTTAGTTGAACCGAGTATGGCTACGCCCGGTCCTTGCGAAGGTTAAAACAGCACCAACTTGACAAACTATCGTTGTGGTTTTGATGCGTAGGTAAGATTGGTTCTTGCTTAAGCCCGTAGCAGCCACGTAAAACTTGCAACAAACAAAGTAGAGGACGTCTAACTTGTTTTTGCAGGGCATGTTGTGATGTGATATGGTTAAGGCATGATGCTAAATTTTATTGTATGAGATGATCATGTTTTGTAACCAAGTTATCGGCAACTGGCAGGAGCCATATGGTTGTCGCTTTATTGTATGTAATGCAATCGCCCTGTAATGCTTTACTTTATCACTAAGCGGTAGCGATAGTCGTAGAAGCATAAGATTGGCGAGACGACAACGATGCTACGATGGAGATCAAGGTGTCGTGCCGGTGATGATGGTGATCATGACGGTGCTTCGGAGATGGAGATCACAAGCACAAGATGATGATGGCCATATCATATCACTTATATTGATTGCATGTGATGTTTATCTTTTATGCATCTTATCTTGCTTTGATTGACGGTAGCATTATAAGATGATCTCTCACTAAATTTCAAGATAAAAAGTGTTCTCCTTGAGTATGCACCGTTGCCAAAGTTCGTCGTGCCCAGACACCATGTGATGATCGGGTGTGATAAGCTCTACGTCCATCTACAACGGGTGCAAGCCAGTTTTGCACACGCAGAATACTCAGGTTAAACTTGACGAGCCTAGCATATGCAGATATGGCCTCGGAACACTGAGACCGAAAGGTCGAGCGTGAATCATATAGTAGATATGATCAACATAGCGATGTTCATCATTGAAAACTACTCCATTTCACGTGATGATCGGTTATGGTTTAGTTGATTTGGATCACGTGATCACTTAGATGATTAGAGGGATGTCTATCTAAGTGGGAGTTCTTAAGTAATATGATTAATTGAACTTAAATTTATCATGAACTTAGTCCCTGATAGTATCTTGCTTGTTTATGTTGATTGTAGATAGATGGCCCGTGCTGTTGTTCCGTTGAATTTTGATGCGTTCCTTGAGAAAGCAAAGTTGAAAGATGATGGTAGCAATTACACGGACTGGGTCCGTAACTTGAGGATTATCCTCATTGCTGCATAGAAGAGTTACGTCCTGGAAGCACCGCTGGGTGTCAGGCCTGCTGCTGATGCAACTGACGACGTTAAGAACGTCTGGCAGAGCAAAGCTGATGACTACTTGATAGTTCAATGTGCCATGCTTTACGGCTTAGAACCGGGACTTCAACGACGTTTTGAACGTCATGGGGCATATGAGATGTTCCAGGAGTTGAATTTAATATTCCAGCAGAATGCCCGGATTGAGAGATATGAAGTCTCCAATAAATTCTATAGCTGCAAGATGGAGGAGAATAGTTCTGTCAGTGAGCATATACTCAAGATGTCTGGGTATTGTAATCACTTGATTCAACTGGGAGTTAATCTTCCGGATGATAGCATCATTGACAGAATTCTCCAATCACTTCCACCAAGCTACAAGAGCTTCGTGATGAACTATAATATGCAAGGGATGGATAAGACAATTCCCGAGCTCTTCGCAATGCTAAAGGCTACGGAGGTAGAAATCAAGAAGGAGCATCAAGTGTTGATGGTCAACAAGACCACTAGTTTCAAGAAAAAGGGCAAAGGGAAGAAGAAGGGGAACTTCAAGAAGAACAGCAAGCAAGTTGCTGCTCAGGAGAAGAAACCCAAGTCTGGACCTAAGCCTGAAACTGAGTGCTTCTACTGCAAGCAGACTAGTCACTGGAAGCGGAACTGCTCCAAGTATTTGGCGGATAAGAAGGATGGCAAGGCGAACAAAGGTATATGTGATATACATGTTATTGATGTGTACCTTACTAGAGCTCGCAGTAGCACCTGAGTATTTGATACTGGTTCTGTTGCTAATATTTGCAACTCGAAACAGGGACTACGGATTAAGCGAACACTGGCAAAGGACGAGGTGACGATGCGCGTGGGAAATGGTTCCAAAGTCGATGTGATCGCGGTCGGCACACTACCTCTACATCTACCTTCGGGATTAGTATTAGACCTAAATAATTGTTATTTGGTGCCAGCGTTGAGCATGAACATTATTCTGGATCTTGTTTGATGCGAGACGGTTATTCATTTAAATTAGAGAATAATGGTTGTTCTATTTATATGAGTAATATCTTTTATGGTCATGCACCCTTGAAGAGTGGTCTATTTTTGATGAATCTCGATAGTAGTGATACACATATTCATAATATTGAAGCTAAAATATGCAGAGTTGATAATGATAGTGCAACTTATTTGTGGCACTGCCGTTTAGGTCATATCGGTGTAAAGCGCATGAAGAAACTCCATACTGATGGACTTTTGGAACCACTTGATTATGAATCACTTGGTACTTGCGAATCGTGCCTCATGGGCACGATGACTAAAACGCCGTTCTCCGGTACTATGGAGAGAGCAACAGATTTGTTGGAAATCATACATACAGATGTATGTGGTCCAATGAATGTTGAGGCTCGTGGCGGATATCGTTATTTTCTCACCTTCACAGATGATTTAAGCAGATATGGGTATATCTACTTAATGAAGCATAAGTCTGAAACATTTGAAAAGTTCAAAGAATTTCAGAGTGAAGTTGAAAATCATCGTAACAAGAAAATAAAGTTTCTACGATCTGATCATGGAGGAGAATATTTGAGTTATGAGTTTGGTCTACATTTGAAACAATGCGGAATAGTTTCGCAGCTCACGCCACCCGGAACACCACAACGTAATGGTGTGTCCGAACGTCGTAATCGTACTTTACTTGATATGGTGCGATCTATGATGTCTCTTACAGATTTACCGCTATCATTTTGGGGTTATGCTTTAGAGACGGCCACATTCACGTTAAATAGGGCACCATCAAAATCCGTTGAGACGACGCCTTATGAACTATGGTTTGGCAAGAAACCAAAGTTGTCGTTTCTTAAAGTTTGAGGTTGTGATGCTTATGTGAAAAAGCTTCAACCTGATAAGCTCGAACCCAAATCGGAGAAATGTGTCTTCATAGGATACCCAAAGGAGAATGTTGGGTACACCTTCTATCATAGATCCGAAGGCAAGACATTCGTTGCTAAAAATGGATCCTTTCTAGAGAAGGAGTTTCTCTCGAAAGAAGTGAGTGGGAGGAAAGTAGAACTTGATGAGGTAACTGTACCTGTTCCCTTATTGGAAAGTAGTACATCACAGAAACCGGTTTCTGTGACACCTAAACCAATTAGTGAGGAAGTTAATGATGATGATCATAGAACTTCAGATCAAGTTGCTACTGAACCTCGTAGATCAAAAAGAGTAAGATCCGCACTAGAGTGGTACGGTAATCCTGTTCTGGAAGTCATGCTACTAGATCATGATGAACCTACGAACTATGAAGAAGCGATGGTGAGCCTAGATTTCGCGAAATGGCTTGAAGCCATGAAATCTGAGATGGGATCCATGTATGAGAACAAAGTGTGGACTTTGGTTGACTTGCCCGATGATCGGCAAGCAATTGAGAATAAATGGATCTTCAAGAAGAAGACTGACGCTAACGGTAATGTTACTGTCTACAAAGCTCGACTTGTTGCAAAAGGTTTTCGACAAGTTCAAGGGATTGACTACGATGAGACCTTCTCACCCGTAGCGATGCTTAAGTCTGTCCGAATCATGTTAGCGATTGCCGCATTTTATGATTATGAAATTTGGCAAATGGATGTCAAAACTACATTCCTGAATGGATTTCTAGAAGAAGAGTTGTATATGATGCAACCAGAAGGTTTTGTCGATCCAAAGGGAGCTAACAAAGTGTGCAAGCTCCAGCGATCCATTTATGGACTGGTGCAAGCCTCTCGGAGTTGGAATAAACGCTTTGATAGTGTGATCAAAGCATTTGGTTTTATACAGACTTTTGGAGAAGCCTGTATTTACAAGAAAGTGAGTGGGAGCTCTGTAGCATTTCTGATATTATATGTGGATGACATATTACTAATTGGAAATAATATAGAATTTCTGGATAGCATAAAGGGATACTTGAATAAGAGTTTTTCAATGAAAGACCTCGGTGAAGCTGCTTACATATTAGGCATTAAGATCTATAGAGATAGATCAAGACGCTTAATTGGACTTTCACAAAGCACATACCTTGACAAAGTTTTGAAGAAGTTCAAAATGGATCAAGCAAAGAAAGGGTTCTTGCCTGTGTTACAAGGTGTGAAGTTGAGTAAGACTCAATGCCCGACCACTGCAGAAGATAGAGAGAAAATGAAAGATATTCCCTATGCTTCAGCCATAGGCTCTATCATGTATGCAATGCTGTGTACCAGACCTGATGTGTGCCTTGCTATAAGTCTAGCAGGGAGGTACCAAAGTAATCCAGGAGTGGATCACTGGACAGCGGTCAAGAACATCCTGAAATACCTGAAAAGGACTAAGGATATGTTTCTCGTTTATGGAGGTGACAAAGAGCTCATTGTAAATGGTTACGTTGATGCAAGCTTTGACACTGATCTGGACGATTCTAAATCGCAAACCGGATACGTGTTTACATTAAACGGTGGAGCTGTCAGTTGGTGCAGTTCTAAACAAAGCGTCGTGGCGGGATCTACGTGTGAAGCGGAATACATAGCTGCTTCGGAAGCAGCAAATGAAGGAGTCTGGATGAAGGAGTTCATATCCGATCTAGGTGTCATACCTAGTGCATCGGGTCCAATGAAAATCTTTTGTGACAATACTGGTGCAATTGCCTTGGCAAAGGAATCCAGATTTCACAAGAGAACCAAGCACATCAAAAGACGCTTCAATTCCATCCGGGATCTAGTCCAGGTGGGAGACATAGAGATTTGCAAGATACATACGGATCTCAATGTAGCAGACCCGTTGATTAAGCCTCTTCCACGAGCAAAACATGATCAGCACCAAGGCTCCATGGGTGTTAGAATCATTACTGTGTAATCTAGATTATTGACTCTAGTGCAAGTGGGAGACTGAAGGAAATATGCCCTAGAGGCAATAATAAAGTTATTATTTATTTCCTTATATCATGATAAATGTTTATTATTCATGCTAGAATTGTATTAACCGGAAACATAATACATGTGTGAATACATAGACAAACAGAGTGTCACTAATATGCCTCTACTTGACTAGCTCGTTAATCAAAGATGGTTATGTTTCCTAACCATGGACAAAGAGTTGTTATTTGATTAACGGGATCACATCATTAGGTGAATGATCTGATTGAAATGACCCATTCCATTAGCTTAGCACCCGATCGTTTAGTATGTTGCTATTGCTTTCTTCATGACTTATACATGTTCCTATGACTATGAGATTATGCAACTCCCATTTGCCGGAGGAACACTTTGTGTGCTACCAAACGTCACAACATAACTGGGTGATTATAAAGGTGCTCTACAGGTGTCTCCAAAGGTACATGTTGGGTTGGCGTATTTTGAGATTAGGATTTGTCACTCCGATTGTCAGAGAGGTATCTCTGGGCCCTCTCGGTAATGCATATCACATAAGCCTTGCAAGCATTGCAACTAATGAGTTAGTTGTGAGATGATGTATTACGGAACGAGTAAAGAGACTTGTCGGTAACGAGATTGAACTAGGTATTGAGATACCGACGATCGAATCTCGGGCAAGTAACATACCGATGACAAAGGGAACAACGTATGTTGTTATGCGGTCTGACCGATAAAGATCTTCGTAGAATATGTAGGAACCAATATGAGCATCCAGGTTCCGCTATTGGTTATTGACCGGAGACGTGTCTCGGTCATGTTTACATTGTTCTCGAACCGTAGGGTCCGCACGCTTAATGTTACGATGACAGTTTTATTATGAGTTTATGTATTTTGATGTACCGAAGGTTGTTCGGAGTCCCGGATGTGATCATGGACACGACGAGGAGTCTCGAAATGGTCGAGACATAAAGATCGATATATTGGAAGCCTATATTTGGATATCGGAATCGTTCCGGGTGAAATCGGGATTTTACCGGAGTACCGGGGGGTTACCGGAACCCCCCGGGGGTTATTGGGCCTACATGGGCCCTAAGGGAGAAGAGGAAAGGAGGCAAGAGGTGGCCGCGCGCCCCTCCCCCCTAGTCTGAATAGGACAAGGAGAGGGGGGCGGCACCCCCCCTTTCCTTTCCCTCTTCCTCCTCTTTCCCACTTCTCCTTCTCCAACTAGGAAAGAAGGGAGCTCCCCCTTGGCGCGCCCTCCTTGGCCGGCCGCCCCCTCCCCTTGGCTCCTTTATATACGGGGGCAAGGAGGCACCCTAGAACACACAAGTTGATCTTCGTGATCGTTTCTTAGCCGTGTGTGGTGCCCCCCTCCACCATATTCCACCTCGGTCATATTGTAGCGGTGCTTAGGCGAAGCCCTATGACGGTTGAACATCAAGATCGTCACCACGCCGTTGTGCTGACGGAACTCCTCCCCGAAGTTTTGCTGGATCGGAGCTCGGGGAGCGTCATCGAGCTGAACGTGTGCCAAGAACTCGGAGGTGCCGGAGTAACGGTGCTTGGATCGGTTGGACCAGGAAGACGTACGACTACTTCCTCTACGTTGCGTCAACGCTTCCGCTTCGGTCTACGAGGGTACGTAGACAACACTCTCCCCTCTCGTTGCTATGCATCACCATGATCTTGCGTGTGCGTAGGAAATTTTTTGAAATTACTATGTTCCCCAACAAAAGGAATGATATAATAAGGAAGGATTTAAACGGGCGGAATCAGGATTGTGTGAGGCTAAAAAGGAAGGTTAAGGGTGCACACACGATATTTATGGAGGAACGAAAATGAGCACGGCAAAAATATCAACATACTTTTTAAATTAATGTTATTAATGATTTTATTTCTTTATAAGATTTTTACTATTGCAGGTTTGAAATATCAATTAATATACTAGGAGCATTAAGTCCACAAAATTATAAGTTGGTGGGCAAGAGAGACTCGCAAAGCTTTGTGATACAGTATGATGATCAAACCCATAGTTGTGGGATTAATCATGTTCCACATGAATAGATGGGCAAGAGAGACTACCATCGACAATTGTGATGAAAAGAAGAATTAGCGACAACAATGGGTCTCTAGAAATATACAATTTTTTCTACAGTTGCAACGATAACCGCCGGTTTTATCGGCATAAACAACAATTGGTCCTATCAATATCAACAAGCCCAACCACATGGTACGTGTGGTAAGCTACATGAAAACAGAAAAACAAAAAATATCAACAAGCCCAATAATAAAAGCAAATCTCATGCTACTGAGCCCCAAGTATATTCATTATCCTCTTCCATAAATAATATTAATATGTTAATCAATCGTGTGATCTCATTATTTATGTTTTTATTAATATTAATTTTATTTATATAGATAAGTCGGTACATCTTCTCCTTAAAAGTTGATGACATCTGTATCATCTTTTCATAATTGAAACACATGTTTTTAGGTCCTCTGGAGCTTGCTACCTACTATTTTTGTTTTGTAGAATTGTTTGTGTAAAATCCCAGCATTTCCACTTTATTATTTTTTTGTTTTGTTAATATTGTGTGACAACAACATGGATCGATGACAAGTGGTTCTCACCAGGCACCCAACACATGCCGACACCACCTCTACAACCATCATGAAATATATTTCAAGATGTGATCAAAGATAACCAGTTCTATTTAAATTAGAATATGATGATGAATTATAGCTCTATATAAATAAATTTGAAATCCATCTGGAATTAGCATATAAATTGTTATTGTGTTGGTCTACGGATTTTGGTGAGCATTAAATTTCACATGAACTATCTTTGTGTTTTCCCATATAATTCTAACTAAATTTAAATACACTACAATTATGTCTCCCGTTGCACGGGGGATCGAGCTCACGACCTCCACTTCAATGTTGAGCGTTGCCACCAATTGAGACAAGTCTTGTTCACATGTAAAAGTAGAGAGGATATGTATACATAGCGACCATGCTTCCCAAAAAGAAGGAATTGCGAAAGAAGAGGAATTATATATATATACGGAGGAATTAAAAAGTAGAATTAAATCGGGCGCTCATATATGGAAGGAATGAAAGGGAAAATTATGGGGAGAGAGATGGTTTGGTGAAATTAATGGGAGAGAGACCAGATCAAATCCCAGCAATCCCGAATTATGGGAGAAAGACCCCAATTAAATCTCGCTCATATATGGAATGGAGGAATTAATTAAAGGCGGATTGATGGATTTAATGAAGGCCGATTATTAATTAAACTGACCGATTAAATTGGCATTCATACACAATGCCTGGAATGGGTCCAAAATGTGCCAATATTCCACATGTTTTTTTAAATTATAATATTCCACAAGTTGAACAGAGAAAGATACTACAAGTGGCACGCAGGCCAAGATATCGGTTGTGATCTAGAAAAGTAGGCATGATAAACAGTGTACACATGTTTAATAAAAGAAAAAGGGAAATAGATAACGGAAGATGAATATATTGAAAGTTTTTTTGCAAAAAAGGAAATATACTTACTCCTTATATGCGACAATCATTGTGTAGCAAATGGTTTAAGGCGTGACTGGTACGCAATTACTCTGAATATTAATGTTTTCTTTTTTTGTTGGACATTGCTTATCTCCTTTGATTACTAAGCCTTTTAATATCTTTAATTTTTTACTTCCTGTTTTGATGTCAGCTTCACGTTAGCTTCACAAGTAAAACACGAACACGAGGTGCATCATTTTGCTTCTAACCTCAGGGAATTTCTTTTCTTTCTTGAAGTATTAGCGAATTTCCACTCTTTGTGTCAAGAATATGGTCCTTGGTACTTTAATTTACTTCTAATATTGTTATGCTACCTGCAACATTATTTATATAGTAAATTGTATTTTGAGTTTATAACCATTTTCATTTTGCACCGTTGCAACGCACGGGCCTTTTTGCTATAATAATAAAGCACGGGTTGAGTCTCTCGGGTTCACCGTCACAATACGCTTCTTCCCGTGATTTTATGCTTTCAGTTTGAATTTAAAACATATTCGAGGTGGTACTAAATTTTGTTTCTGCAATATTATCGACGTTTGTGTCCAGGATATATATATACCTAAAAAAAGAAGGATTCATCCGCCGCTGGGTTTGTTATCCGTATGGGCCTCAGTATGAACGGCCCAACCGAGCCGAGGGAAAAGAGTCTCAGCTAGGACTCTTCTTTACCTCCTCATCCTCTGGGCTCGGAGGAATCCTCCTCCGCATATGATGGCAACTCCTCTGCCCCTCCTTGCAAAATGAAATGATTCATGTCGTCCCGTGGTCACTTAGTGCATGGATGTCCTTTCTGTGCTGGTGGGTGTTCCCATCGTGATAAAGACTCTTCATCATTAAGGTAACAATAACAAAGTAATACTGTAGATTGATTCTTCACAATATACATCCTTTTTTCTAAACTGAAATAACTAATGCACATCTCCAGACATAAGTTGTGGATCATGAAACCTGTGTTGATGGCCAGATATGTCACAAAAACGTTAGGTTAAATTTGCTCTCTTTTTTTGTGGGAAAGTTAATTTGCTCTTATCCATGAAATGTAATTGAGATCTATAGAATGCAGATCAGATGCATCAAGAAAGTAAAGATTGTGTTGTCACAAACTATGATCTGATGTAGTGATATTTTGTTGCTTTTTGGTGAATCTGAACTATATTACATTTTCATGGAAGCCTTTTCTTTCCCCTCTCTCATCATACTATTGCTCTTATCCTTGCCTCCTATATAAACAAAGGAATATGATGGCTGCCATAGTGATGGTCCTCCTCAGCGAAATCCGGATACATAGTGTTACATCAACAACTTCAGAATATTATGGTGATGCTCGACATTCATCTTTGCACCCACACTGCCTTTTTGTTTTATGTTCAAAATTGACAGATTTTCATGTGTTTTACTATGAACTACTCCCTCCGTTCCTAAATATTTGTCTTTCTAGACATTTCAAATGACTACTACATATAGATGTATGTAGACATATTTTAGAGTGTAGATTCATCCATTTTACTTCGTATGCAGTCATTTGTTGAAATGCCTAGAAAGACAAGTATTTAGGAACGGAGGGAGTAATTATTAGAAAATATTTTCTTTGTGAATTATGAGATTGGTCCTTCAACATGGCATAGAAAATGCACTTTTCAACACTTCAAATAATATTTTTACTACTTTTAAAGTTGTTTGAGTTTTTATTTAAATTTTTTAAAAATAAGTTTATTTTTTTGTACCCGTTGCAACGCACGGGCATTTGTGCTAGTTAATTTTTAATAATAAAGCACGGATTGACTCCGTGGGTTCACCGTCACAATACGCTTTTTTCTCATAACATAATACACTTTTACGGTTTGTATGGACAAAATCGTAATATTGTATGAACAAAATCGTAATATAAACGAGGTGACACTAATAATTTGGAGTCCGCACGTCCCTGTGGAAGTTTTCGTACGTCGTTCATCCCTGGCTGTCCTAACGAAGCCCACTATGCCTCAACCAGCTAGCATGGGCCTCAGCCCATCCAACGAATCTTCTGGCAAATAATAGACCACGCGCAGGCAGAGGAGGCACCGGGCACGAAGAGGAACTCCGGTGATGCTCGACACAGAGGAGGTAGCAGGCGCGACCGACTAGGAACTCCGGCGACACTCGAAGCAGAGCACGCAACGGGCACGACGAAGAACTATAGCGATGCTTGACGCAGAGGAGGCAGCGGTCGTGGCGAGGAACTCCAGCGACACTCGACGCTGAGGAGGCAGCAGGCGCGGCGAGGAACTCCGGTGATGGAAGAAGGCGACGCGTCTCTCCGGCGATGGAGACGTGGGGTGGTGCAGCGGGTGGATCCGAGCGCGAGGGATCTCCGGCGCGAGGAGGTGCTTCGGCCGGGTCAAGGTGCTCCGGCGATGATGGCGGCTTGGTGGAGCTCCTCTCCTGTGGAGCTCGAGAACCGGGCGAGGTAGGAGGCAGAGGAGGCGTGGGCGTCGGGACCCGTCCAATCCGAGGCGTGGGCGTTGGGAGAGCTTCCTTGGTGGCGACTTGAGGAGGCGACCGGCGTAGGGCGGCGCGGCAAGCTCTTGCGGCGGGTCGCTGGTGCGCGGGGCGGCTGGACGCAAGACAGGAGCGGTTGCTTCGTAGTTTCTGCCGATGGCGACGTGGGTGGGTCATGGCCTCGTGGGGGTGCCGCGGTTACTGGGGACGGCCACATGGGCTCCCGGATAAGAACCTGGTTTGATGTGTGGTGCTCGGCCAGCCACGTTATCTATCCATGTGACTAACTGGCCAGCCAATAGGATTGCAGCATTTTTTGTGTTTTCTGCATATTTTTTAATAAATTTTCTATGTAAAAATTTAGTAAATATTATTAAAACTACGCCCGCTAGGAACCATAAACCAATAGCAATGTCAAATTATATTTTTTTAGACCTTGTTAAATTAAAAAGTCAATACAGTCATTATGGGTATAGTTGTTTCAAAAACTTTGCCTGTCGGTACATACCATACTTTGTCGACTGTCAAAAAAAACAGATGGCAAAGTATGTGTTTGTCGTCTGTAAAAAAAACATACGGCAAAGTGTGTCTTTGCCAACAATAATTCTTCGCCGTCTGTTCTTTTCTACCTTGTCATCAGCCCTCACGAAAGGCTGACGGCAATGAGACCACAGACGGCAAATTTTCTGATTCCTGTAGTGGAGCAGCGTCAACATGGCGGTACGAGCGGCTGGGGGCGGCACGGCTGCTCGATGCAGAATGGCGGGCGACTAGATCAACAACAGGTGGGCTGGCATGCGATGTTACTCTTTTTTTTTGCACTGGATGTTAGTCAGGCCGGGAAAAACCTATACGAATGCTCTATTAGGGTCGGTCCATCCACGCAGATTCGCCAAGGCCCAAGTGGGCTCCTAATAATCCTTTTCATGTTAATTTACTTATTTAAAATAGTCCCACATCGCTTTCTAACACAGAATCTCATCAATTTAAATATGTTACCAAGTTGTCTTAGAACAAGCCTTCTTGGGAATTAATAACTAGGGGATGAGGCATGAATCTGATGAATAAACGAAGAGAGTGGCAAGCTCAGGGAATGAGCAACATTCACAAAGAAAAAACCAGGATAAGGCATCCATTTGATGCAGAAACAAAAGAGAGGAGCGAGCTGGATGAGCCGCAGACTTCGATAATATCGGAGGTGAAGATGGAAGATGAAAATGGCAACACAAATGAGTCGCTTGTGCATTCGAGGATTTTGTTCTCCTGTTGCAACGCACAAGCTTTTTTGCTAGTAATAATAATAATAATATATATATATATAAATAATAATGCATGGATTGATTTTGTCGGGTTCACCGTCACAATACGCTTCTTCACGTGAATTTACGCTTTCAGTTTTTTTAATACGTTTATATTTATTATTAAGGAAAGATATGCAAGGTGGTACTAATCTATCTACACGCCGGCTGCCTGTACGTCAAAAGCATTCGCGACTTGGGAGCTGGTGGAAAGAAAACGGGAACAAGAAGGGGGAGCTGGTGGCCATGGCCTCGGTTCGCTGCAGGAAGTCGAAGGGAGGAGAGAAAATAGGAAGGAGGCCAAGTGATGCAGTAGGGGAGGGAGGGGTCGGCCGCTGTGCTCCTCTCTCCGTTGTGGCGCTGGGCGGCGCCGCCATTGCTGCGGCTCGGGTGAGCTCGCGAGAAGGCAGGGGCACGAGGTCGGCGTCCAGCGCGCGACAGAGGAGACCCGCGGAGGACGGGGTCGAGGCAGAGAGGGGTGTGGTGGAACACCTGTCGGCTGGGCGGGGTCGCTCGTCAACTAGAGGTTGCTACTCCATGGTGTCCTCCTGTGACGACTGACAAGAGAGAGAGGGAGAGAGAGAGATGTGGAGATGCGGAGCCAGGAAAAGAAGCTTCATGAATATAAGCAGTGATGCTCAAAAAGTGTGGGCCGTTCAATCTCACATGCAGCCAGGGGCTATGAAAGCAGGCGTGTTGCACCTTACTTTATTTTTTATTTAAGATAAATTGGTCTTTCGGCCTGATGTGCACTGACTAAGATTGAGGCCTACTCACGGAAAAAAATTAAATGTAAAACCGGCATAAGCTTTTGAGCTGCAATTTTATGTACTATGGTAACCCGATCACAATGGATTGTAGGGTATGTATAAACTCAGATTTTGTCTGGCCTGCTGTACACTACATTGTTAATTTCGCCCGATTTAATTTCTAACCATGGCAACAATACTCAGTTTATTGAAGCTAAGGAGCAATAGGTAGGATGCATGTTCTGAAATTTTGCATTGAGATTCAGACAATACCACACTTGAGATTGTTGAAATATGAGATGGGCCTAGAGCCCATATGACAATTTCAGATTTGATCTCTAAGGGCCCATGTAGGTGGCATAACAAGGTGGTGGGAAGTTTAGTCCCACCCGAAAATGGAAGGGGAGTTGGAGTGGTTTATAAGGGATTCTCTCCCTCATGCTATTGGAGCTTGAGAAGAGATGAGGCCCTCGTGCGCTCCTCCTCCTCCGCTCGCCGTGCCGCGCCGCACCGCGCCGCGGGTTGCGGGATTGAGCCGAGCCGAGCTCACTCCTATGCGCTTCTTTTTGCCGATCAGGAACAGAGAGTCTTTGACAGGTAGGGCCACGATCAGAAACGGAGAGTCTTTGTCAGAACACGGTATTATTCATGAGAGGACGCCTCCCTACTCATCCCAGTCAAGCGAGGTTGCCGAGTGGAAAAACCGTACTCTAACTGATTTGGTTAACGTCATGTTAGATACGTCGGGTTTATCCAATGCATGGTGGGGCAGGCTATAATGACATCATGTCATGTGCTGAATAAAGTTCCGACAAAGGATAACGAGATCACTCCTTACGAGAAGTGGACCAAGAGAAGGACAACACTCTAGTACTTACGTACCTGGGGCTGCTTGGCGAAAGTTAATGTGTTGATCCCCAAAAAGCATAAGCTTGGACCAAAGACTGTGGACTGTGTTAATTTGGGCTACGCTATGAATAGTGTTGGCTATAGATTTCTAGTAGTGAAATCTGAGGTACCTGACATGAAGGTCGGTACAATTATGGAGTCTAAAGATGCTACATTCTTTGAGGACATTTTCCCCATGAGAGATGTACAAAGCACTTCAAGACAAGAATCTGAGGAGATTCCTGAACCTGCCATTCCGATGGAATATTATAATCAAACACATGATGAAAATCCTGAGGAGGATAATGAGGAAACCCTTGGTAGGGGCAAGAGACAAAGGACTGTAAAGACCTTTGGTGATGATTTCTTCATATACCTCATGGAGGATAATCCCACTTCTATTTCAGAAGCGTATGCATCTTCAGAAGCTGACTACTGGAAGGATGCGGTCCGTAGCGAGATGGATTCCATCATGGCTAACGGGACTTGGGAGCTTACTGAACATCCTTACAGTTACAAACCATTGGGATGCAAGTGGGTGTTCAAGAAAAAGTTTAGGCCCGACGGTACGATAGAAAAGTACAAGGCTAGGCTTGTGGCCAAGGGCTACGCCCAGAAAGAAGAAAAAGATTTTTTCGACACTTATTCACCTGTGGCCAGACTGACCACCATTCGAGTATTACTCTCGTTGGCGGCCTTGCATGGTCTTCTCATTCATCAGATGGATGTTAAGACGGCTTTCCTGAACGGAAAGCTAAAGGAGGAAATCTATATGCAATAGCCTGATGGCTTTGTGATGGATGGTCAGGAAGGAAAGGTGTGTTAGTTGGTGAAATCTTTGTATGGCCTGAGACAAGCGCCTAAGCAATGGCATGACAAGTTTAATGAAACGTTGACATCTGTTGGCTTTGTTGTTAATGAGGCCGACAAATGTGTATGCTATCGCTATGGTGGGGGCGAAGGAGTTATATTGTGTTTGTATGTTGATGACATACTGATATTTGGGACTAATCTCAAGTTGATCGAGGAGGTTAAGTCTTTCCTATCTCAGAACTTTGAGATGAAGGACCTTAGAGTGGCTGATGTTATCTTGAACATCAAGCTATTGAGAGATGATGAGGGTGGGATTACACTTCTGCAATCCCATAATGTTGAGAAGGTGTTGAGTCGTTTTGGATATTCGGACTGCAAACCATCTCAAACACCATATGATTCTAGTGTGATGATTCAAAAGTCTAAAGGCACAGCTATAGATCAATTGAGATACTCTCAGATTGTTGGTTCACTCCAGTATCTAGCGAGCGCAACGAGGCCTGACATCGCATTTGCTATTAGCAAACTGAGCCGATTTGTTTCCAAACTGGGTGATGTACATTGGCGTGCTCTTGAGAGAGTTATGCGCTATCTGAAAGGTACTATGAACTATGGACTTCACTATACCGGATACCCGTCGGTACTTGAAGGGTACAGTGATGCGAATTGGATCTCTGATGCTGATGAGATGAAGGCCACAACTGGGTATATGTTTACTCTTGGAGGTGGTGCTGTTTTCTGGAAGTCTTGCAAGCAAACGATCTTAACAAGATCGATAATGGAAGCAGAATTAACAGCATTAGACACATCGGGTGGCGAAGCAGAATGGCTTCGAAATCTGTTAATGGACTTGCGAGTGGTTGAGAAGCCGGTTCCGGCCATCCTTATGAACTGTGACAATCAAACAGTTATTGTCAAGGTGAAGAGCTCAAAGGACAACATGAAGTCCAACAAACACATAAGAATGAGATTGAAAGCTGTTAGAAAATTGAGGAACTCCGGAGAGATAGCGTTGGATTATATTCAAACGGCTAAGAATCTGGCAGATCCCTTTACTAAAGGGCTATCACGTGTTGTGATAGATAGCGCATCAAGGGAGATGGGTATGAGACCTACATGAGTTGCCATGGTAGTAACCCAACCTATGTGATCGAAGATCCCGTGTGAACTGAGGAGAGTAACTTTACTAACCCACTCCGTTGGAGATGCAATACTCTCGGAAACTGTATGGAAGAATGACTATTGTCTTAATGTGTTCCAAGGCTTATATGCATAAGCAAGATGCTATCCTATAGAGCGATCTTTGGAGGAACACACCTATATGAGCCCGACTGCTAGTCATAGTCTATGAGATTGTGGTGATCTCTAGCAAGCTCATGAACAGGGCAGGAGTGTGACTAATATGCTCCACCCGAGGGGTCGGCCTTCGGCAGCCTCGTATCAGTGAGACTTGTGGTGAAACTTCTTGACACCAAACTAACAATTCAAGGCATAGTCCATTGTTCAGTTGTGAAGGAGTGCAACTACTTGGTCTAGGTGGAGCTCAACCTTAATCGGTCTTCACTGAGATGCTGGTATATCAAAACATCGTTTGGAACAAAGGACAAACTGGGCCCCTAAGATCCGGTGGGGGATTTTTGAAATATGAGATGGGCCTAGAGCCCATATGACAATTTCAGATTTGATCTCAAGGGCCCATGTAGGTGGCATGACAAGGTGGTGGGAAGTTTAGTTCCACCCCGGAAGTGGAAGGAGAGTTGGAGTGGTTTATAAGGGATTCTCTCCCTCATGCTATTGGAGTTTGAGAAGAGATGAGACCCTCGCACACTCCTCCTCCTCCACTCGCCTCGCCGCGCCACGCCTCGCCACGACGCGCCGCAGGTTGCGGGATTGAGCCGAGCCGAGCTCACTCCTATGCGCTTCTTTTTGCCGGTCAGGAACGGAGAGTCTTTGACAGGTAGGACCACGATCTGAGATGTCGGATCGTGGGCTACCGACTTGGACGTGGGTTCAGCCCACGTCTCTCCACGCGTGGCTGCACATATATATGTGGGGCGCTGCCAACCCTAGCCGCCACGAAACAGAACGCATCTCCGCCTCCACGCCCACGTCGTTCCTCTGCTGCTGTTGTCACCGGCGACTCCGTCCCGTTCACCGCGTACACGGTTGATGGGAGAGCAGGCCTCCGAAACCCCGCTTCTCCGGATCCTGTACGGGAGAGGGGCGATTAGGTTTTTGGGTAACGACTACGCGACTGCTCGTTTCTGTTCATCTACGTCCGCATCACCTTCGTCATCACCATGTTGACCGACGCCGACCGTGCCGCCGCTGAGAAGGCCGAGGCCGACAAGAAGGCCGCCGAGGATGCCGCGGCTGCTGCCACCACCACCACCGCCGCGCGGCCGATTGGAGGGTATACATCGTTTATCTCTCTCGTGTTTCTTTCTGTTGTAGCAGTACTAGCGATATGCGTAGTACATGCTCTGTTAGATCGTAATCAGTGTGTTATCAATGCTGTCCATGTCATGCTCATGATTTATTCATGGATTAATTTAATCGGAAAACTGCCTATTTTCTTATCAGAGATTGCTAACCATGATATTAATGTATGATGTTTTTTGAAAAAGAGCGAGGAGGCTATGAACAAATTTAAGTGTTCAAGGACGGCAATACATACCATCTTCCCAAGCTAGCATCCCAAAATACCTTTCATCTATAATTATTTTTTCATATGAGACTTTTGTCCCGTGTTGTCTTGACTAAAATAGATTTATGTTACTTGAATGATAAGAGAATTAAGTCACGATCAATTGATTTTTTTTGCATAGCAACACATAGGCATTCAACTAAAGATCTCCTTATGTAGACAAATGCATGTCTGTGCATGTATGATACTTTAGCAAATGGATAAATAAGTTTTTGATTAAGATAAATCTTGATAGCATCACATATGTAGTGTCTTTCCTTGGCAACTCATGTACCCACAAACTAAACATGAAAAATATTTTTTTTTCCCGATACAATGCACAAGCATTTTTGCTAATAATAACAATAATAATCTTTTCAAGTACGGGTCGCGGTAGTTTTACAGAAAAGTCCTTCTGTTTTTCGATAATGAACCCGCAGTCCTGGGTGAGTTAAGAAAAAACGGTTCGTGATATTTTTTTTGTCCTGCAGATCGAGCGGCGGTGCTCCGATCGGATCGGGAGCAGGAAGACAGCGGTGAGCACATAAAGGGCGCGGGCGGCACACTGCCCGGCCAAGAGGAGGAGCAGGAGGGGAGGCGATGAGGCGGGGCCGTAAGCGTCGGACGCGCTCGCTCGCCTGCAATCAAAGCGGACTCAGCGGCCGTCCATGGCGGCTCGGGTCGATGCATGAGGACGATGGGAGGAGCTCGCGAGGGCCGGCACCGGGAATGGAGTGGAGGCGGGTGGATCTGGCGATTCCGCAGGGGCTGCGGCGACGAGCGGCTCCGTGGGCGGCGACCTGCAGGGTTCAAGCGACGGCTGCCATGAAGGTTGGGCGGTTGCTCTCTGTAGAGAAGGAATAGAAGGAGAGGAAGAAGGCAGGTCACTCAAAAAGCATCCACTTCCTGCCCCCCCTCTCCTCTAGCATGCCATGATGTGCGCGGCTGGACGTGTGATGTGCGTCCATGTTCATGTGTGAGGATTAGGATAGTTCTCTTGATCTTTTTCAGAAAAATTAATAGTTCTCTTGATTTGTTTGGTCTGGTTTAGTACAGAAGTGCACTTATATTGGTTTTGTGCTGCAGGATCTTCAAGACAGTAGGGACCAATTGCACCCTTGCTTCTGTTTCTGTCCTATGAACCAATCTGAGATGGCCACTAAGAAGCACTTGGCTGGTACAGAGAAATTTTCTGTAGTCTTCAAATAAAACATGCTAATCTTGTAGGATGTGCTTTTTCGAGCAGGAAGGGGAGGTGATGTGCGCAAGGTACGTCGTCGAGGAAGTGAACACCAGTTTCAGCTATATAGTGTTTTGTGGTGAATGAGAATGTTTCATAGTTTATTATTAATCTAAATTTTGGTTTTACGCTTTTGCTTCACACAGATATTGTTGAGTAACTTTTTTCCAAACTATGTACTATACATGTGGATTTTTTTGCGGGGATACTGTATGTCCACTTCTGAGTACAAATTCTAAATTCGTATATGAAACCTGAATTCAACTCCTACCATACAAAACTAATTTTGTGGTTTAGTTGTTTAAGAGCTCAAATAGGATGTCTACTGGAACCTCAAGGAAAACGAAAAGAAGTGCAGGAGCAGGAGCTGGAGATGCAGCCGCACAAGGTCGAACCGGCCACATAGATCATTTTCTTCTGCAACTATGACAACTACAGCAAGACCTTTGTTGATGTGGCTGCCTTGAGGAAGCATGCTCATGTACATGGCGAGAGGGGATGTATGTTTTTTAGTAGCCCGGCTATTGGAAGGTACCTCTAGCTAATATGAATGAATGCTTGCATTACCAATGCATACACCAACCTTGTTGAACTTTCATGTTTTACTAGCATTGACAGACTTTTTCAGTAATTTCAGGCTTTTTATAAAGGACCTTTCTCTGTTTGGCATAGATTAATGATTTTGGTACATCCATCCATCCAATCCACGTGAGTGTTAATTGATCCTGAGAGTTTTAAGAACCCATAGGCATCAAAGTCTTGATCTTTTATCCTCTCCATGTGTAGATGCCGCTGATGAACAAATAGTGATCCAGTTTGGTCGGAGTAGATATAAGTTTGGTCTCTGCTCGAGCTCCTGCTGCTGCTTGGATTTTCCTTTTCCCCTCTCATCCAACCGTGGGTACCATCTGACCCATTTTCTTTTCGTGGTTGATTGGTGCTAATTGATTTCATCATATGGCCAATGTTTCTTGGTTAGGGGCCTGTTATTTTTTTTTGAGCTTGACGATGCCGTGGTCGCCCAGCCGATCAAATCCTCGCGCACACACAACAACTCAACTCCACGGTCTGCACACAACAGCTCAACACCACGGTTTGTACGCCACAGCCGCCGCTTGAGCAGCTCGATGGGCAATTTATGTTATGTACCTCTATATGATAATCCCTCCATAGCTATCTAGAAAAGGTTTCGATTTGAATTTGGTTAAGTTTAGTTTAGCGTGGTGATGCTTACCCTAATAAGTTGGTGTGTTGTTGTACTGTATTGAATAAATGGTGGGCACTGAATTTTCCATGGATTCAGCAGAGGAGAAGAATCTCACCTACTTGCTAGCTTCCCAAATGCAGTAAGCAATGAATACTTTCCAAATGAAATAGTGAAGACGCTCATTTTCAGAGCAGATGCACTCACATGTGTCTTGAATCATTTAATTTCTTTGTTTCGTGAATAAATGTTGGTTGGTGCTCTTGCTCTTTTACCATGGTAACTTTGTAAACTTCAGAATGCCTAAAGTTGGTTGCACACTCACTCGCTCAGCAATGAGCAGTGAAGTCGCCAGCTTTGCCGTTGGCTGAAGAACAACAAGGTCTTTGTTGCATGATTATTAGTTTGTTAAATATTTGTACAACATCAAAGTACTTTTTAGTTGCAGATTTGGCAATACCTAGGACCTTATGTTCCTCCAGTTCGGGGGCGGTTTAAAAGGCAGCTGTTCGAAACATGAACGAAAATGACTGTAGGTGGCATACGTATGGTACAGTCGAAGGACGTGATTGGCTGGTAAGTTTATGTGAGAAATAGTTTAAGAAATTGCATGGAAGATGTTTTAAGTTTACATTGAAATAAAGGGCGTGGACCTGTGCGTTGGGATTGGGTGCTTTTTGTTTTCCGGTTGCAATGCACAGGCACGTTTGTATATACTAGTAATAATAAAGCACGGGTTGAGTCTGTCGGGTTCACCGTCACTGTGTTTTTACGAAAAGGTCCCTATTGTTTTGGGTATTCAACCCGCAGTCCTCGTGATAAGTCAATCGAACCACTACACATGAGAGAAAAGGAAAAAAAAAGACACCCTCACGAGTCACGAACCTGCCTCCCGATCCCATCTTCACCTCCATCTCGCCGCCGCCTCGCCCCTCCCCGCGCCGCTGCCTCCTGCCACGCCTTGCCCCTCCCCGCGCTGCCGCGTCCTGCCACGCCCAGCCCGGCGCCGCCGCGCGCCGCCGCCTCCTACCCCGTCGGCGCGCCTACTCTTACCCCAAGTGCCCCCATACCCGCGGCCTCCCACCGCCGGCAACAATCGATGATGCGGCTGATGACGGCTCCCCCTACCTACCACCGCTGGGATTCCTCCCCGTTGCTTCCACCTCAACAATGGTTACCACAACCCCGCCGGCTTCGCCACCAGCCACTCCTTCATCCACACAAATCATAGGAGACAGTTGCATGGGAGATCCTACGAGCATGGCCTCGACGGCACTGGCAGTGGAAGTACGCGGGTGATTGGCGCTTGGAAGGTCGCGGTTGAGGCATGAGGACGGCAGCAGCGGCAGTCAAAATCTTCATGAAGTTTTTCCGCTTACCCTCCCCCGGTCTGATTTCTCTCCAATCTTTGAATCCCCTCAGTTTGAACTAATGCCATGTATTTTCAGAACAATTAGTGAATCAATTGTTAGTTGAAAGATGGTTGATGCACCGAAAAAGATTGTATTGATTCAATCTAGAAAAGTCAAGATCACAATTGCAATTAAATATACATTTGTTGAGCCAAAAGTAGCAGTTACATATGCATTTGGTCAATCTTTTGGCCTCTCTCTTCATGCATTATGATTGCCATCTTGAGAAAAAAAATGGAAAAACATGTAAAGCTGTATGAGTTTTTTATGTTTGCAATTTTTAGTTTTGGGGGGAATTAATGGATCCACTCGGCTTGCCCTTGAATCCAACTGTTTTTAGTTTTTAGTGTCCAGGAAAAATTCTTGAGATGATGGAAACGAATTTCCCTCTCAAGAAAAGGTGGAATACGAATGGGATGGAAAGCTAGAGCTGGAGCAGGTTGGCCCTAGACACTCGCAAAATCATTTTCAACTTTACATGTTTTATTATCATTGTTATCAATTTTTGTTCTGGACCGTGGCTTTCTGAACATCCTTTGGTTAATCAGGTAGAGCATGGTGGAGGGTCTGCTTCTACCTCTCTAGCCTCTCGACTGGATCATATATGTTTTGCGGCTTCGCGGCTCCATTAATGGCAGTAGGGCGCTTGTGTCATCCATGTCTGATTCGTGCAACCATCATCTGTAGCATTTGCTGGAGCCATCATCCCAAACAGTTTCACTGATTCTCAGGTAAGCAACGTGATTTTTCCATGTGTTGACTCAATCTAGAAAAGTCAAGCTTACAAATGCTTTAAGGGATGGTTGATGGAATTGAATCACAGGAGTATTGGTCGTCCAGACCTTTTTAGGGACCTTCTAAGAGTTAGATTTGACATGAAATCAATTGTTTTCTACATTGTACTGTCATTGCTAGGGACCAAAAGGTATTCCATCACCGGGTTCATCAGATTGAAATCCTCTCTTTTTGTGTGGTTTAGTCAACTTGATTTTCCTGTATGGTACTGTTGGGGTCTAGATTGAAGTTATCTCAGCTATTGGGTGCCTCTGAAGATGCGTTTGTGTTAGATACATACATGCAAAGTTAGAGCATCTCCAGCTGTTGGCCCCCTAGGACGCATAAAAATCGCCCCCTGGGGGCGAGCCGGCGACACAATCGGCGCTGGGGGCGGTTTTGCGCCCAGTCGTCGCCCCCAGGCGCCGATATTGGCCCACTTTTCATCCCCCTTTCGGCGAATAAAGGGCCCATATGGGCGAGAATAGGCCCATATTCGGCGTGGTTCGCCGTGGCTCGTCGTTGAATTATGAACATAAATATTATTTTATCACATATTTAATCACAAAAAATCAAATAGTTCAACAAAATAGTACAACAACAAATAGTTCAATACAAATTATATAGTTCAACAAGTAAAAACTCATATTTCATCACACGTCGCGCCCGACGTCACCCTTGAGCCTCCATAGGTGCTCCACCAGATCATGTTGCAGCTCATGATGCACCTGTGGGTCACGGATCTCCTGACGCATACTGAGGTAGGCAGTCTAGGTTGCCGGTAGCTGGTGATCAACTTCGGCTAGAGGACCCTGCCTGTAATATGGTTCAGTGTTAAACACTGGGTCTTCTTGCTCGCTCTCGATGATCATGTTGTGCAAGATGACACAGCAAGTCATGATCTCCCACATTTGATCTTTCGACAGGGTCTAAGCGGGGTACCGGACAACAGCAAATCGAGATTGGAGCACACCAAATGCCCGCTCGACATCCTTCCTGCAAGCCTCCTGAATCTTCGCAAACCAGGCGTTCTTGCCTCCTGGCATGGGGTTTGAGATGGTCTTCACAAATGTCGACCATCTCGGATAGATGCCATCAGCTAGATAGTATCCCTTGTTGTAGTGCCGCCCATTGATCTCGAAGTTCACCGGAGGAGAATGACCTTCAACAGGCTTGGCAAAGACAGGAGAGCACTGCAGCACGTTGATGTCATTGTGAGTTCTTGGCATACCAAAGAAGGAGTGCCAAATCCAGAGGTCCTGTGTGGCCACCGCCTCAAGTACCACACTGCAACCGCCTTTGGCGCCTTTGTACATCCCCTGCTAAGCAAATGGGCAATTCTTCCATTTCCAATGCATGTAGTCGATGCTTCCAAGCATCCCAGGAAATCCTCTTGCTGCATTCTGTGCTAGGATCCGAGCAGTGTCTTCCGCATTGGGTGTTCTCAAGTATTGCGGTCCAAACACTGCCACCACTGCCCGACAGAACTTGTAGAAACACTTTATGCTGGTGGACTCGGCCATGCGCCCATAGTCGTCGAGTGAATCACTGGGAGCTCCGTATGCAAGCATCCTCATCGCTGTCGTGCACTTCTGGATCGAGGTGAATCCAAGTTTACCGGTGCAATCCATCTTGCACTTGAAGTAGTTGTCGAACTCCCGGATGGAATTCACAATCTTGAGGAAGAGCTTTCGGCTCATCCGATAACGGCGCCGAAATGTTTTGTCGCCGTGAAGTGGAGCATCGGCGAAGTAGTTGGAGTAGAGCATGCAGTAGCCTTCGAGACGATGCCGGTTCTTTGCTTTCACCCGCCACGGTGCCGAGCCACCTCGCCGCGGCTTTTCATTGCTCGCCAGCAGCTGGGCGAGGGCAGCGAGCATCATGAGATGCTCTTCTTCCTGGACGTCGGCCTCGGCTTCCTCCTCCGGCAGCGCGGCGAGCACTTCCTCGTCATCCGAGTCCATCACCGAGGCAGGCAAATCGCCAAACACCTTGCGCCCGGTGGGCGTGCACCCGCCGCTAAACTGCCCCTCCGCGGCCGGACACGGCGGCCGGAAACGCCCAGCT
>NC_057803.1:225627887-225656191 GCF_018294505.1 Triticum aestivum
ATCTTGACTTTTCATCTGACGGTGTGGGCCAGCCGCGCTTTTCCCTTGCGCCGGAGCCCCCGATCGCCTCCCAGTGCGCCGGGTTCGGCCTGCGAGCGCCGGGTGGATAAAAGGGTCGAACTGGCGCTTTTCGTCGTCCTGGGGGCGCGACTGGGCGTTTTTTTGGCGCCGGCGCCGAAAAAGTGGCCTGGGGGGCCTGTTGGGGGCGCGGCTGGAGATGCTCTTAGTTCCTTAATAAAAGTATTATGAGCACCCTGCTCCAATTTGTTCTTTGAACTAATGAGATATGGTACAGTAGTACTACAGCAGATCTGAAGCAAGATGCTTTGCCTGTTTCTATTATCCTGCACAATAAACAATATGTTTGTCCTCACCATAGTTGTGGAGCACAGACTCTTGAAACCATCTGTTCTCTTGCTACCCCCCAAAAATTCATCTATTCTAACCATTAGCCATACAATTGTATAGAACGACCATATAAATGGGATTCTGTCTGATGTAAACCAATTAAATAGAAATCAAGTTGATTTGATTATATTTCATGTCCATAATGGTTTTCTCTTGGTCCAGAAAACATAAACATGTACATGCTACTCATTGCGAGAGGATATAAGGATTTCTGCTATTATAATGATAGAATGACAGCAGCACCTCAAGCATGTAACTGTGGAAGTTAGTCTTTGTTACCTAACTTGAATGTTATTGTAACCATAAATATGTCCTAAGAATTCGGGTAAGAATGATGCATGTAATTGTTGAATGTCTACAGACGTAGCTCTCTTAATCCTGCAAAAGTTAGTCATAAAGGTGAGTAAGATTATTGTAATTTCACTTTTCTCTAAAGATGCTTATCCTATTTACTATATGTTTCTTTGACCTATCAACGGAAGTGTATGAATTCATTAAGTTCTCTTCGCAAGGTGTTTTCTTGCGATACGTCACAAGCTGGTAGCTTGTAAGAGAATGATCAGTTCAGTAACTTTTAGTTACGATGCCTGCAACATTGGGATTTATATACAATGTTCTTTATCCTTCCATACTTATATGGTTCACGCAGATTATGGACACCCAATACTATTCACAAATAACGCTCTAATATTGTCGTTCAGCATTTCCCATGGAAAACAGGAGGATTTCAATTTGCTAGGGCTCATAGAATGTCACAAGAAAGATGATTTTTGGATTAAACTTGATATCGATCAGACTGGTTTATATAAAGTGATGATGAGGAACTTGCATCACGACTTAGGCATGCAGTTGAGACCAACACACTTGAGTGCAATAGACAGATATGGTAGAACTCTTGCATGGTTTCTTACAACTGTACAAGTCTTCTCCTATTGAACTATTCTCACATTATTACCGTCTGATCAATACAGGTGTACTTGATGACACATATGCCCTCTGTATGGCTGGTAAATAGAAGGTGGTCATGTTGCTGCATTTGATTGTTCCGTACAAGACTGAGACTGAGTATTCTGTGCTTGCCACATGCCATCAACATACTACTCTTCCCATTCTAATTAATTTTTTATGTTCCTAAACTTGATTTTGTTCTTGCCTTTATAGACAAGCCTGAGCATATTTGAGATGATGGCTATTGCTGCACGTGAAGAGTTGGTTTATATGAAGAAGTTTCTAATTAACTTCCTTTAGCCATTTGTGCAGTAAGTTATTTGCTTTTATCATTGTGTAGTGGAAAGATAGTTTATCTGTATGCCTTTGCTTGCCAAAAACGAATAGTTATGGTAGGAAGTTGAACTAGCTATGACGATCTGAGCAGATGGAATGTTGTCCGGCATTGCCAATACATTGAGTAATTCAGCTGTAAGTCTATAAGCAGTTCTCTTCAAAAGAGAAAAATATATAACATGATTCAGTGAATGGCCGCCCCTTCTATTTAACTAACACTAACACTGCAATTATATTCACCGCAAGTACAATTCACGTACATATGCAGTTCGATTCCATGTGAAGTCAATGACTGATTATCTATGAATTTCTTCAGGTTTGATTGGTGGACTTGCATTTAACAAAGAAGATATGTTTAATTATAGGGAATTTTTGAGGTAATATCTATCTAAGTTGTTTTGCTTGCTGCTACTGCAATTGTTATTCTAGGTTGGTTTGCTTCCTCCTGCTATTATTTTAGATTTATTGATATTGCTTTTTTTTCTTTAGAGAGATAAATTTACTCGATCATGCCCCATTGCCCCGAGGGCCCTGAGCTCACGTGACCATCCTAAAATGATCCATCCTTTTTTCTCATGAGGGATTGTTTGTCCAATGACACAGTTTGTCGACTTGGCCAACCGTGCTTCATAGGAACTGATGCTCCCCCGTTGCAATGCACGGGCATTTGACCTCAAGTTCACATGACTCGTGCTTCTTTACCTTCAAAAGACGTATGATACTCAGCAGATCAATTGGTGCCATCTCCAGATTCCTCTCATCATGTTGTTTCATTTGTCTTAACAAGTTTCACTCGGAGATGCACACATGAAACATGCTATTTTTTTAGTGCGCATCAAACATAGTGAAGATTGCTTTTCTTGTGAAAAAGAAAAGTTATCGTTCTAAAGATCTGTACTCTGAATCCTAGATCTCATGCTTTGTTTTTTTGCATAGTTTTTTAGGCCTGGTGAGTATCAAATGCCATGAAAATTCAAGAATTTCATGGGAAGAACGAAGACAGCTAGCAAGATTGGGTTCTCCAAGGAATGCCCATACAAACTGGCTATGGGGACGGTGATTCAAGGGATGGAACCGCGATCATGCTTAGCCAGTTCGGCAGTCCAAAGTGGAGTTGTAACTAGCTGGTGCTCAAACACCCAATGCAGAGTTTTGCATGCGTATGAGAGTATGAGGAAATCTGCAGCACCATGATAAGCATGTACATAGATCTGCCTCCTTTTTTTGCAATAAGAATAATGTGGAAACTTCTAGCCTTCTAGAACAAGGATGGTAGCTTATTTAACTTTGTTATAACAAATATTGTATATGGTCAGTCGAGGATAAAAGTCTATTTATCAACTTGGTTAATCTGGTTGCAGTCAAGAAGAAATCTAGGGGGTGCTTCTTTCACTTCAGTATTTGCCATTGATATTGGCAGTTCTCTATAGTACTCTTATTTGTATTACTTTTACCTTTTTTCCTCCATGTTTGAGTACTTGCATTGCTATTGCTTCTGACTTTATTCCTATGATGCATGCTGCTGACGACAACGCCTCAATGTGAATGTTTCAATCATTTGATAAACGTTTGGAACCCGTGACCAATACTTCTTAGACTGCTGACAGTGGGGAGTAACATAGAGTAGTAACTTGCCGATGTTACTAGTCTATGTTACTGCCTCCATAGTGGGTAGTAACATATGAGTGGTATCATAAAAGAGTTTATTTATTAGGCTATAGACTCATTATGCCTTGAAATGTGTGATGTTACAATAACTATCTAAGTTACCACAAACCCCTCTCTCCTCATTAATTAGATGTTACATAAGCAATTTTGTATTGAAATGTATGATGTTACTAGTTAAGTTACTTCCATTGTGACTAGTCTTATTGAATTTTAAGTTTGGTCACCCATATACCGTTAGGTGCTATAACAAGGCTATTGTTAAGATCATTATTAATCATGTCTGCTCATCTAAAAGTTAACCTTTCCTGACCTCACACTTGCACGCAACTCTATTATTATTGCTTACAAGGGACGGCTTAGTGATTCAATCTCTGACTATAAGGCAGCTTAGTGACTGTCATGTTTGTTTTGCTCAAATCAAAAGAAAATTGTTTTGGTACTTGAAACTGTTTGAGTGGTAAAAATATTTTTTAGCCTTTTAAGCATAAATTTATTTATTTGTACCCGTTACAACACATGGGCCTTTTTCCTAGTGTACACCTATGCACCGAACTATCCCATAGTTTTCTTTCCTTCTTTCTAATCTGTACAGCCATCAAACCAACATGGCCCAAGGCCCATCCAGCGAGGAGTGCCAGCCAGCAGGCCAGCAGGCCAGCCGAGCGAGCGAGCGAGAAGACGGCTTGGCTCTTCTCCTTCCTCCCGCACGTACGTGCACAAGTTACAGAACATACACGTTCATGGCCGCCCCTTCTTTTCTCTCCTTTAATCATCAATTCCTTCGTCGTTTCCATTTGTCATCAACACGAAAGTTAGAGCCCTTCCAACGACGAGTCCATTCAGTCTAATGGCTCCACTCATGGTGGTATTAATCGCCCACAAGTAACTGATGAACTTGAGGGCGGCAATTTGCATTTGTCCATTGATCTCCCTGCTCCAGCTACATTTGCCAGTCCGTTCGCGCCACGGTGTGTGCCAGGAGCTCCTCTATAAAAGCCCTCTCCTCTTGTCCTCGAATTCCTTTCAAAGCACCCCCAATTCACCCCGCAATACAGACTCATCTCTGCTGTTTTTCGCCTACCGTCGCCTCATGTGAGCACCCCGATCCAATTCCTGCCACCAGACGAATCCTCTCACCACAGCCAGTCTCCTAGACATCTTTTCCTGTCCATTTGTCGTTGTTAGCCGCACGCTCAACAACACCATGCCGTTGCTCCATTCGGGACTGACGTCATCATCACCCGCTGACCATCCGTCGTGTCCGTCCACATCATGGTGTTCCTTCATCACCAGGAGCGTCACGCACCACCGTCTCTTCATCACCGAAGTTCAACGACGCCTACACACACCTAGCACGTCCATTTTATCTTCAACGACTCCATCTGCGATGACTACTCAGTGACCCAAAACCAAACCTAACCTATAGGCCGATTTTGATGATGCTAGGAATGATTTGATGTTTATATTAGTCGTCCAATAGAATTATTTTGAGTGCATATTATGAACGAGTGCATATGTATAATTTGTAGTAGTTTAAGTCATATAAAATCATTCCACATTAATATGATCATGTCTATTCCATGCGTAGGTGTTGTTAACTTATTTTGAGTTATTAGGATTGGTCGTAGAATTTCTAGAGCTAGTTTTACATTTTTTTGCGATGCATGTTAGTCGAGTGTGATAATTTTGGTATTGTTCATAGATATAGTATATGCATGCGTATTTGTTTTGATAATATTTTCATGCTTAGTAACATTATGTTTTAGTAATTGCGATAGGAGTGTATAATCGTTGTTTAATTATTAGGATTGAGTTTTAGGTTGAGTTGAGATGCATAACATATGAATGATGTTACTCTCCATTATTTTATTTCATGTTGTGATCATGCCATGACTAGATTATTGTTGTTCCTTTTGTGACATATGTATTTAGATTATTTTCTTTTAGATGCCACACAATTTGTGCCTATAATGATTTGGTACCATTTTAGAATCATGTTGTCGTTGGATCCCATGTAGCTTGTCTAGGTTATATTATGAAGTTAGATAGCTTGGTTGGCATGTATGATGCTTGTTTTCGAATGCAATACTTGGTGTTTTGTTTAGATGCTATTAACCATTTCAAATATTTAGCTTTTATCTAAATATTTAATTGTGGTTACATATTGTATTTCTCATGCCATGATGAGCCATGTCTTGCAAATGCATATGATAGTTTATTATTTTGTGTTCATGTCCTGTCATTCATTATGTGTTTATTTTCTTTGTTAGCCCGAGGTATATATAATGGGCACTTTTAGAGTTTAGTTAGCTAAGTCGGTTTAGAAGGTTAGTTGTGGTGGCCAAGTTTTGCTTAGTCACGATAGACCTAAACCTAATCAATCCATTGAATTCCTTCTACTCACCTTCAACCGTGCTACCTACCTTTGAATTCCGTATCTATCCAGACCTTGCTACCCATCTTTCCTATATTTTTATTTAATTTGGATGTTATTTGGATTTAATTGATTATGTATTTATTATTCCTTCGCTGTTACTACGTGTAGGAGGTGACGGTATGGGAGAGGAACACTACGAGGAGGATGGAAACGGGGGACTCGACAACAAAGGCATGCCTCCTTCTTTGATCATACTTATCCTATGTTTACAAAATTGCATTGTGTTTTATGGTTTATATGCATGCTATTTTAATTCTTGTAACTAGCGTTTCGATTGACACGTTACCTTGATCCGCTTGTCGCCTATTTACTTGACACTTATATAGTTACAGTAGAGCAGAAATGCTTAGCCATGCTTATCACCCTATAGGTGCTTTGTTGAATGAC
The DNA here is from genome assembly GCF_018294505.1 of Triticum aestivum. NCBI lineage: Eukaryota > Viridiplantae > Streptophyta > Magnoliopsida > Poales > Poaceae > Triticum > Triticum aestivum. The sequence continues at coordinate 225,634,072 of NC_057803.1, forward strand.
CTCTAAGTCATTGACCGTTGAAACTTATCGCCGAGCTAGGCTAGTTGGCCTTGTTGACCTTCTCTATCCTCTTCTACTCTAGGTGAAAATTACCACCTGAATACTGGCGTGAGTGATAGCTGAATTAAGGATTGAAGGAGCGATTGGCTTCCCTTCACAAGTTGAAGGGGGCAATCAATCGTCCGTGCCACATAAGACCTAATAAGTCTTGGATTTGAAGATTGTGATTATAGTACAACAACATGCTATATGGGCACTGGCTTGGTCAAGTAAGCTAGTCAGCCTTAGGTGTCAATGTTGCCGTATCGCAAATGGGGTAGCCGCCCTGTGGGGAGTATCCTCGACATAGATGGGGGGAACCGGTTTGAGGACATACTCTCTGTTCCATGCACCAGACCCGGTGGGCATGTCACATCTTTGGGGATCTAGTGCAAAGACCTCGTCACAATCTCCCTGCTGGTATGCCAAATGGTGTACTATACCAGCGGCAACTCGTGGAATCAAGACGGGATTGTGTCGTGTGGGTAAAGTGTACGACCTCTGTAGAGTGTAAAACTATTCAAATAGCCGAGTCCATGGTCAAGGACAACACATGAATCTTTCTTGATGTATAGGACATGTCTTGCTTATTCCCTTTTTGCCCCTATTCTTGAAACCCATGAAGGACTTGAGTTGATCGAGGATCCTCACATTGATGGAAGTTATTCTGAGATAAAACATTTTTCATATAAAACTGCTATCGTCCAGTTACTATGTTATCTCAAAAAATTAGCTTTTATGCAAATGAGCCACACAACCTTCCTTTGAAGCCACACGTAGCTATTAGGTCTTTCCCTGAGGGAGGCATGTTGAGTACGTATTGTACTTATGGCAATACTTTTGTTGAACAACAGATATCTATGAAGATGAGGGCGTCAACTATGACCATTATGACGATCATGAGGAGTGAGGACACGTTGACTACATCGACTGCCTATGGCTGATATGGAGTCACTACGTAATTATATATTCCACTGTGTTTCTGACTGTAATAAGACATTTCACTGTGTATGCCTTGTGGCAGGAGTTATTAAACTTATACTTGTTTTTATGTTCTGCAATGATACCATTTTGCTGTGTTGTCAAGTTGATCCTGGATTGACAAATATACACATGAGGGTCTGGAAATAATTTCCGAGTTCTCACAGAAGTGGTATCAGAGCCGACGTCGACCTAGTAACATGGCCTTAGTTAGAAATGGAAAGCCTTAGGATTTATTTTTCAAAATATTGTTTCATAAATTTTCTAGTATGTCACTTCTATTTTCTCTTATTAAAAATTGTTTACTAATTCTCTTCTTATTCGAGTATGTAGATGGTGATATCATCCTCACGCCGGATTGAGCAGTTTGGCAACCTCGATCGTCATTTGTGGTACATGCTCACACGCTTGGGCTTCAATAAGGATCCAAAGGTTTCTGGACACTCCTACTGCATGATCGGGGGGCGACGAACATTTCAAAGTCAACTTGGTGTTGTATCCGAGGATGGAACAGACCAACGGTTACCGATTCACATACGATGGAGAAGACTTCTTTGATGCTATCATCGGAGTTGTTCATCAGGCGATGCATCAGATAGCCAGACTTCATCAGGACAAGCTGAGGCACACCTTGTTCTGGTACTTCACTTTCCATATTAGGGATGGAGCGGTTTAGCAGATCTTAGATTACATGGAGGAGGATGATCCCATGATCATTCGTATGGCTTCACTTATCTTTGTACTTGAGCAAAACCTTGCTATTACTACGACTATGCTGGAGGAGAACCGTCATCGCTTAAAGTTTTACTAGGAGTGTGTGGAGACACTTGAGGAGAGATTGGTGGAGGCGAACACTTCCTTAGCCACTGCACATGAAGCACGGGAGGCCGCTGAGGTAGTTGCAGAGCAGAGTATCATCGCGATGAATGCTATGCTTGCCATGGAGAATGGTGACTAGAAGGAGATGCCACCAGAGGACCCTACACCTCCTCCACGACAGAGGCTTCATCCACACATCAAGATTACACAGACAAAGAAGAGCGTCCTAGCGAAGAAGTGTTGCCTGATACGTCGCACCATTGCACCTTCAGCACCGCCCACACTTCCAGCACCGCCGACTCACGAGCAGCAGCTCGACGACACCGAGGAGGAGACAGATCCTGAGGAGAGGGTTCCTGCTACAACATAGGGGACCACATCACCATTGTCCGGGCTTCTCTTTGCACCAGCACCTACCCACCAGTACGATGGATATCTCAGCGAGTAGATGGACTATAGGAACCATCAGATATCTATGATGATGCAAGTGAAGTTATTTATTTGCACGTTTGCTATTTTCAAGGTAGACTATACAGATATATGTGATATAGCTACTATGTTATCCAGTACTTTCATGACTGGGTGTTTTAATTGGATTTTATTTGGAGTTCAGTTGATGCTTTTATTTGTTCATTTGTTATCATATTGGGTTTATGGGTTAGATATTTCCTTCTCTTCTATTCTAACACCGGGAGGCCAACAAGATGGATACTAACCATAGAGGTAGTGGTCACGGAGCATGCAGACGTGGTCGTGGACGTGGACGCGGTCGTGGACCGACTTTTGAGGAACTCATCTTTGAAGAAAACTTTGAGGAGGGACATTTCCATGATACTGACTCCGACTCTGAAGGAGAGGATGTGCCACCACTGCCGCCGCCACCCAATATGGCACATATGATGTTGATGCAAACCCAGATACTTCAGCAGCTTGCAGCCAGCGTTGCGAACCAGAACTAGGGTCAACCACCACAGTCGGGATTTTGCTGAGTTCATGAGGGCAAAACCGCCAACTTTTGAGGGATCGTCGGATCCGCTTGATGCTGCTGATTGGCTGAAGGACATCAAGAAGACACTCAACTTGGTGTGACGCCCCCGATTCAGTCGTACACTAATCATACACGCAAATGTGTACGATCAAGATCAAGGATTCACGGGAAGGTATCACAACACAACTCTAGACACAAATGAAAATAATAGAAGCTTTATATTACAAGCCAGGGGCCTCGAGGGCTCGAAGACATAAGCTCGAATACAAACGAGTCAGCGGAAGCAACAATATCTGAGTATAGACATAAGTTAAAAAAGTTTGCCTTAAGAAGGCTAGCACAAAACAACTATGATAAAAAAGGCGAGGCCTCCCGCCTGGGAGCCTCCTAACTACTCCTGGTCGCCGACGTCTGTCACATGGTAGTAGGCACCCTCGGGGTAGTAGTAGTCATCGGCGGTGGCGTCTGGATCCTGGGCTCCACCATCTGGTTGTGACATCCGAGAAGAATGGAAAAGTGGGAAAAGAGGGATCAAAGCAACCGTGAGTACTCATCCAAAGTACTCGCAAGCAATGATCTACACTACATATGCATCAGTGTCAAAGAAATGGGTAGTATTTGTGGACTGAACTGCAGAAAGCCAGAAGAGAAGAGGAAAGCCTAGCCTATCGAAGACTAGCATCTTCAAGCATCTTGCAGCATTAGAAGAGATAAGAGTATCATATTATAATAGTAGTAAGTATATTGTAACCTCGCCCAGAGATCACTTCCTTGACTCCCTGCGAGAAAACAATCCCAGAGTCATCATTTCCATTACATGCCTCAGCATCAAGTTCTAGTTGTATCGATTGGGATACAACTCCGAGCATCCGTTATCATGGACCTGGCTATTCGAATAGATAACACTTCCCTGTAGGGGTGCACAAACTTACCCAACACGCTCGATCAACTCCGGCCGGACACACCCTCAGGTCATGACCGGCCTTAGCTTATCAACACACCACAGTCCTACCTAGGCTCATCAGAGAGCCTAGCATTTTGGTCTACATCCTAAGCGCGTAGGGGTCTTGGGCCCATCGCCCTTTGCCCTCCTGCACGTTGCGTACACGGTCGGTGAGCAGACCTAGCTACCTCCTTAAATAAGGCAGGTGCTTACGCAGTCCAACCCAGCGCGCGCTGCTCCATTGCTGACCACTACTAGGAAAAACCTTATACACAGAAGTTTATCAGTAGCGTGGTCTAAAAAGATGCGCTACTGCTAATTAGTAGTAGTGAGGGGCATAAAAACCGCGCTACTACTAAGCTGATAGTAGTAGCGAGGGGTATAAATCCGCGCTGCTACTAAGTGATTTCCACCATGCCCCCGGGACAGGCAATAGTAGTAGCGAGGGGTATAAAACCTGCGCTACTACTAAGTAAGTAGCTATAGCGCAGGAAAGACCCCCACGCTACTACTAAGCGCGTCCACTACTGCACCATCCCCCCGGCCCGATCCACTCCCACCCCACCACTCTCTCTATCTCTCTCATCCTAAAAAAACTCTCTCCCCACGATCCACTCCAACGGCACCTGTTCCTCGGTCCACTCCACCCCGGCTCCTCTCCTCACGATCTCCTCGCCGCCGCCCCCACCCACGCCGACCGGTTCCGACGAGCACCGGCCGGGCGCAACGCTCCCCCAACCCCACGGCCAGCGCCTCCCACCTCACCAGCAGCCGCTGCCTCTCTCAGCACCCGAAGCCCAAGCTTAGGCCGCCGCGACCCACCCGCTACGCCCCGCGTTCACGCGCAAGATCCGCGTCCTGCATTCATGGCCAAGCGGGCGTCCATGCGCGGATCCTCCTCCTCGCCGTGCTCTTGTGTCGGCCCGGACCCTTGCTTCAACTCACGCGCGAACATCGTGTTTGGTATGTACAAGTGTCCAAGTACTCATCGGCCTCGGGCCCAAGTGCTCTGCAAGTCTGCAGGTCCTCCTCCTCATGCCCAAGTCTGAATTTTTGATCTTTTTGGTCTTACTAGTGTATTACTGTATTTGTCTCTGAAATTTTGATGCATTGAGTACTGTAAGTTAGGGGAACCCCTGGAGTCTGATTTAATTTGAACTGTCAAGTTTGATTAGACTGAATCACACTTGAAGCGGTAGTAATCCTTTAAAGGATGTGAACTGCAGTTGTGGCATTATGCAGTGGTGCTAAATACTCCAAATTAACAAGGTGATTCTTCTCCAGATTAATTACTTCTAGTAGTCTATTATTGACAAGGTCAAGGTGCACTGACTGACAGTGGCATTTACAGTATTTGTGCAGCCCACTAGGCAGTGTTCAATTTACTCTTTTTGTTATGGCTTCGGAGCACTGATCGGCTATGGTTGGTGCAGCAAAAGCTTTGATCATCGAACTGATTGCTATGGCTGTGCAGCATTCTACTTCCAAGAATTCTCCTGATGAACCTGACATGATTTCTTGGTAGGGGTTCAATATTCACTAGTCTACTAAGTCCAAGTATCAGTAGCATTTTCTTCTTCTTTTTCTCTGTCTATGTATAGATGTTGTAGGATCTCATTATAGAACGGATCTGGCATACGAAAATCCCTCTTAAGACTCAATGCTTACTAATCAGAAACAATTGATAGGCAATACTCTATGATCCTTGATTGAATTGAAACTGCTTAGATGGATACTGTCTTTTTCTATAGATGGATCCTCGATCGGTCTTAGTTTGGTCTTGCCGCGCTACTACTATTTCATTACTAGTAGCGTGGGTTTGCACCCGCGCTACCACTAAAGCATTAGTAGTGGCGTGGGTTTACCCGCGCTACTACTAACTATTAGCTGTAGCGTGATACTAGTAGCGCAAGTACCCGCGCTGCTAGTAGCCATTTTACCCGTGCTGCTAGTAGCCTTTTTCCTAGTAGTGGACGTTCGAAGAGCTTTTGGCTGATACATACGATGTGGAGTGCCCATACTTATTCCCGCGTGGTGGTGAGTGCGAAAAGGCCAGAGGCCTACTCGGATCAAATATCCAAACCGTTAGTATCTTGGTAGTGCCCAGTAACGAGCAGAGACTCACAATCATGTGACCTCGTCACCCCATCTCGTGGGCTTACGACAAGGGCTAAGAAGGCCTGGCCGTGCCACGTAATTATCTCTTGGGTACCCTCCAGGTCAACCCGACTTCACATCACTCGCGGGTACCCCTCAGGGCCGACCCGATGTCATCATGGTTCTATGGTAAGTCAAAGTAACCGTGTCTTTGAAACAACAAGGGGGAAACCCGAGGAATCACCCTCGATGGATTCCCACTCGATGTAACCATCAAGGTGAACTTGGAGGAATCACCCTCGTTGGTCCACACTTGAGGGGTTGCACGACAGAGTCGTTATTGGGAGTGGTGAAGGAGGAATCACCCTCAATGACCACGACCGAATAACTACAATACAGGGTTAACATCAGAAGTCCTGATGAGGTATCACCCTCGGCACTCAATAATAACTATGCAAAATCGTACAACTAAGGGGGGTGATGCAGTGTCGGCTCCTAGACATCGATCATGTTGATCGAGTCATCGAACATAAAGCGGGGAAACCGCGACAAGGTGGGGGGTTCACTGATGGATCTCTAACCAACCTATACTAAGCAGTTTAGGATAAACAGGTAAGGTATCAAAGCAGGTAACAAAAACAGGTTATGCATCAGAATAGGATCATACAAAAGTAGTAGTAGCAGTTCTAATGCATGAGAGGGAAAGAAATGGGCGATATCAGAATGAACAAGGGGGGCTTGCTTGCCTGGAAGCTCTGCAGTGAGTTACGGACCCACGAAAGTGAAGTAGTCGATCACCATGTCAACGGTGGTCTCGGGGTCTATCGCAGTATCGGGGTCTATCGAAAAAGAAGCAACAAAGGGGAAACAAATAAATAAAAGAGCAAACAATAGCACCACAAAGCATGACATGGTAAAACGCTGTGCTAGGGGTGACCTAACGCGGCACTACTTGATACATGCGAAGGGGAAAACATCCGAGAATGTTTTCCCGGATTTTGGCATTTTTCAAACAGATGAAAGATGGGAAAAGGTTCCATGTTCGTCATGCTAGAGGCACGTGATAGATGAACGGAGTGCATATTCGGATTCCTCTTATTTTTCTGATCATTTTTCACATATAAATTATTTTCATCTATGTTATGGTTATTTTTCTATTAATTTTCAAAATTTTAACAATATTTCAGAATTTCTGCTTTTATTTTAATTCAAGTTGACCAAGTCAATTCGACTGGTCAAATAGGTAGGGGTGGTCCACATGTCATATGCTGTACCTAAAATAAATAAAACTAACCTAATTAAATGGGACCCACATGTCATAGGGTAGCAACTAATTTAACTAGTACTAATTAGCCCCTAATCTAACCTACTCCTAATTAACTGGGTTGGCCATTGGCACAGCCGTGCCTCATGTTCAGTGGCTGTGCCACGGTTGTGTGGGCATGGTCAGCATGTATGGGCGCTAAGCAACAGCGGCCATGGCCATGAGCAGCAGCAGCAGCTATTTAAACCAATAAAGAGCCTAGCCAACTCTCCCTCACAGAGCTCCTTCGATTTCGTCACTTCTGGGCCGTTGTATGCTGGTCAAACAGTTCGTTGGCGTGCTCCTTCACGTTGGATCGTCGCTGGCGTCGTTGCATTTTGTTTTGACTGGGCGGTGAAATCGCTGGGGCGAATGACTTGTGGGCTCATGCTTCGTGCTGATAGGCTTGGTCAGTCGTTTCTAGGTGGTGATGCAGCCTCTCCTCACACGCTGTGTGCGCGTCGCGTGATTCGCTCACAGGAAACTGCGTTTTGCTGTTCCCTCTTGTGTCTCGGTGGGTTGAACAGGAGAGAAAGGGGGTGGACCGACGCGTGCACACCCACCTCTGTGTTCTCATGTATGACCTGTGGATCAGGATGTTTGCTGGTCCTACATGTTAGTGTTTTTTTGAGGGGAGGTCCTACATGTTAGTTAGTGGGCTTATTTTCATCCATGTCATTTCGTCCCGTCTGGGTTACGGAGAGTTGTTGGGCTGACCGATTCACAACGTTATGCCAGGGCAGGCTCCTAGGCCATGCCGCATCTCTTCCGTTGTACGTTTCCCTTTCTTCTGCGTCATTCGTTACCTTTTCTTTTGTCTCTCATTGACACCAAGCTTGGGCCCGTGGCCATATATGGTCCCGCTGGTCTGTGTGCCGGGCGGTTGGCTGCGTCGCGTCCCGTCGGTGGCTGCTTAGAGCAACTCTAGCAGACCTCGCATCCCGCCGGCCCGCAAAACACGTTTGCAGTTTGCACAAAACCGTTCTTTTGCGGGCTGGCTTGGACGGCCACAGATGCAGACCCCTCAAACAGACCTGTAAAAAGCATGCTTTTTTACGGGTCGACTTTGCGTGGTCTGCTCTTTGCGCCGCTGCATCCCGCATCTCATCGGCCCGCAAATATCAAATCCAACATAATACAACAATCAAAAGCAAAACTTAATTATTCAAATCAAACATAATACAATAATCATCCACATTACAAATAATTATTCAAATCACCATAGCAAACTTAAATAATGCAATACAAAACTTGTCATGAATACAAATACAAATGAATTCAAAAATAAGTCACTGTCCAACCCTTTGCCAATGGTGCTCAATGAGATCCTCTTGAAGTTGAAAGTGGGTGTTTGCATTTTAAATCTCCTTGTATGTTTGAAGAAAAGCCCTAATTTGGTTAGGGTCTCTAGCTGGTTTGACACGACTGCCCACATTATCATAGAAGAATTCCAAGTTCATTCCTCTCTCATCTTCAAGAATCATATTGTGCAGGATAACACAACATGTCATAATAAATTTTAAGGTTTTCTTATCCCAAAAATGAGCAGGACCACGGACAATGGCAAACCTAGATTGCAAAACATTGAATGCTCTTTCAATGTCTTTTCGGGCTGCCTCTTGCACCCTTGCAAATTCACATTGCTTTTTAGTTTTGGGTTCTTTGATGCTTTTGACAAATGTGCACCAAGGAGGGTATATACCATCTGCAAGATAGTACCCCTCTGTGTATTCATGCCCATTTATAGTGTAGTTGCAAGCAGGAGCATCACCACTAGCAAGCCTAGCAAACAAATGAGACCGTTGCAACACATTGATATCATTGAGAGTGCCCGGCATACCAAAAAAGCAATGCCAAATCCATAAATCCTCGGATGCTATGGCCTCTAGCACAATTGTTGCATTACGAGACTTGCCACAATACATTCCTTGCCATGCCTTGGGGCAATTTTTCCAAGTCCAATGCATACAATCAATGCTACCTAGCATGCCAGGCCAACCTCTCCTCTCATTAGTTGCCATCAATTTCTTTGTGTCATCTTTGTTGGTTGCCCGAAGATACTTAGGACCAAAGACACGGATGATCACCTTTGCAAATCTACGCACATACTCAATTGTAGTATCTTCACCAATGCGAAGGTACTCATCGGCATAGTCAGCCGAAACACCATATGCAATCACCCGCATTGCCGCGAAGATTTTTGATATGCACTAAATCCCTTTAAGCCCGCATCATTTCTTCTCTGAGTAAAATACCGACAATTTGCCTCACAAGCTGGAACAATTTTGACAAAGAGGGATCGGTGCATTCGGTACCTTCTCCGGAAGAGGTGCGGTGGATACATTGGATTCCCCGCGAAGTAGTCTTGCATCAACATCTCGTTCCCAAGATGACGGTTCCGGGGAATGTAAAGACGCCCGACGGTCGATCCTCACCTCCTCTTCCGGTTCTCGTCTTCGTGCTCCTTCACGGCAAGTGCCATGACCAACGTTTGCTGCCGAAAGTTCGCAAGCATGGTCTTAACATCCAAGTCATTCGAATCAGACGAATCGGAGAGCAAGAACTTCTCACACGGGCTCAACTCCATCTACATGCGCACCGGTGCGTCAAATTAACTATACCGCTCGCAAAAATCACAAGAAAACGCACTAACCGGTGGCGGATGCGGCGGGTGATCACGGGTGGCGACGAGGAGGCGGGCCTGATGGTGGTCGATCCCCGGCGGCAGCAGCGACAAGGGCGGCTCTTCTCGCCGGATCGGGGGAGGGGCGTGCATCGTCTCGGGGCGGGAGGGTGTGGGTGGCCCCGCAGACCGATTCCACCTGCAGATATGACTGGAAATCGCCGGCGGCGGGCGGGCGGAAGCAAGGGCGATCGACGGTGAAAGGAGGGGGGAAAACGCGCGGGCTGAAATGTCCCTCCCGCCAACTGCTTCTCTGTGATGCAGGGCACCGCAGCCGGGAGGGGGAAACCCGAGTATTCCCGAGTTGGGATCGGGATTTTACCGTGCCTCTCAAATTTTTTTGCTGGCCGGGGTGGGATGCGGGGTCTGATCGGACAAGTTTTTCCGCCCCTATCCGCATTTTGGCAGTTATTTTGCGGGTCGGGGGCGGATGCGGGTGTCGGTGTCAAAACCGGCGGATCTCGGGTAGGGGGTCGCGAACTGTGCGTCTAAGGCGGATGGTAATAGGAGGCGGGGGACACAATGTTTACCCAGGTTTGGGCCCTCTCGATGGAGGTAATACCCTACGTCCTGCTTGATTGATCTTGATGATATGAGTATTACAAGAGTTGATCTACCACGAGATCGTAGAGGCTAAACCCTAGAAGCTAGCCTATGATTATGATTGTTGTTGTCCTATGGACTAAACCCTCCAGTTTATATAGACACCGGAGGGGGCTAGGGTTACACAGAGTCGGTTACAAGGGAGGAGATCTACATATCCGAATTGCCAAGCTTGCCTTCCACGCAAAGGAGAGTCCCACCCGGACACGGGGCGAAGTTTTCAATCTTGTATCTTCATAATCCAACAGTCCGGCCAAAGTATATAGTCCGGCTGTCCGAGGACCCCCTAATCCAGGACTCCCTCAGTAGCCCCTGAACCAGGCTTCAATGACGATGAGTCCGGCGTGCAGATCGTCTTCGGCATTGCAAGGCGGGTTCCTTCTCCGAATACTCCATAGAAGATTTTGAACACAAAGATCGTGTCCGGCTCTGCAAAACAAATGCCATATACCACCATAGAGAGTATAATATTTCCACAAATCTAATCTATTGATAACTTTTCATAACGTGACATCACACCATGGCCCGGTCATTATTCGAACCGTTTTTCTCAACCAGCTGCTACACATATTGCGAGGCAGTTTTCTTGGCACGTCTTGTCAAAGCAGAGATCGTGTCCCCGTATCACATGATTCTCATCAATACAGGTGTGGGTAACCCAACCGCGCTTGCTGGTGTGACTCCTTGATTTTAGGCAAGTTCTAAATGGGCACGCGGAGGACGCTTGATATTCTCCCTCTTTATAAAGGGGCCAAGGCTTGTCCTTTTCTTCTCGCGCTCAATCCTTCCCCTCCCCCACCTCGAGTTCCAACACCCAAGGCTCAGGCTAAGCGCTTCGGACCTTCAACCATGTCCGGATCCAACCTTCAAGGTCAGTGGATGGCCTCCTCTGTCATAGAGGGGGACATCAAGAAGCTAAGGGAAGCCAGGTACCTGACCGCCGAAATCTCGCACATGCTTCCTGCTCAAGGGCAGGTCATCCCCACTCCCGAACTCAATGAGAGCGTCGTATTTGTTTCTCACTTCCTCCGAGGGTTAGGCTTTAGTCTTGATCCCTTTGTCAGAGGGCTCATGTTTTATTACGGGCTCGATTTCCATGATCTAGCCCCTGATTCCATCCTTCACATCTCGTCGTTTATCATCGTGTGTGAGGCCTTCCTCCGCATCAACCCACACTTCGGCTTATGGCTCAAGACCTTCAATGTGAAGCCGAGGATGATCGATGGGCGACACACATAATGCAGAGGTGCCATAATAAGCAAAGGCGCCGATGCTCCATGGCTGAAGGGTTCCTTCCCGGAGGTGTCCAAGTTATGGCAGCGAGAGTGGTTTTACATCACAGCTCCCCGAAGTACCAAGTGGGTAGCCGCCCCCGCTTTCCATCCGCCCCCCGCCACAACTGGTGTCATGGGTCAGCAAGGGGCTGGACTGGGGGCCAGTAAATGATGTGCCGACATTGCAGAGTCGCATCCGAGATCTCCTCAGGAGGGATGTTAGTCTTGTCAAGGTAATGCAAGTTATGCTAGTTCGCCGGGTCCTGCCATGCCAACGTCGATCCCTCTGTATGTGGGAGTTCAAACCGGAAGGACCACGAACTATTCAACAATTCTTCGGCATGACGCTAGAAGGGATGTATGGATTATTCTTTGGATCATGGATAAAGTGTCCAGACACCATCGAGGATGCGGGTCTAAACTGCAATCGTCTAGATACCCATGTAAGTAATTCCGTGGCCGAACACGTCGTCTTTTCATTTGTGATAATATCATTCTGGAAAATTGCTCTTGGACAGGACTGGGTAAGAAAGGCGAAGATGATCAGGTGTTCGACCCCCCTTCCCGAAGGCTCATCGGATCCTGTACTAGCCAGGATGCTTGAGCACGCACTTTATCAGGCACCATTAGGGGAAGATAAAGGGAGGGATAAAGAAGCCGAAAGCGGGCCTCACGCATTACTCATCCAAACCGAGGGAATTGGTATCTCCGCAAAGGAGGATAATCGAGGAGAAGAATCTAGAATCCCCTCTCCCCAAGGAAGGAAAAGGACTGCCTCTGACGACTCAGAAACGAATGTTTCCAAACGAGGGAAGAAGCCTTCGCCAGGGGGCCCTACCCCAGAGGGCGTCCTTACCGCACAGTGCCCGCAAGGGGGCCAGCCTTCCATCGAGCTGTAAGTGAATCAAGAGTACTTTTGGTAAATATATCCTGCTTTATCTCCAAGGACAATAACTGAGACATATATCTTGCAGTCCGGCTCGTAGACCTTCTCAACAGAGTTCGTCTTTGGGGGATCTTCTTCCGGAGATGATGGAGAGCGAAACGCCTCCCCCAGTCTCCCAGTCTCCTGGGGCAGACGACCCTGAGGTGTCATCACGGAGGATTTCTCCTGATCCGCCAGGGCCAGAAGGTAACCCTTCGGCCACCCGAAGTTCGAAGTATTCGGCTCCTAAGGAGAGCAGCAGAAAGAATCTGGGATTGTCCGGTGCACAACCGGACGTATTGATGGGTCTTCTGGAGAAAGCGGCTATCTCGGAGGAGCATCATACTTTAATGGGTACGGTGGTTGAGAGGATCTCATCTGCCAAAAGTGAGTTGCATGAAGCTTTTACGAGCCTGCTAAGAGGCTTTGAGGTACGCAAAGTAATATATAAATTTTTTGATGGTACCACACACGCTAGGTGTGCTCTATACAGATAGTAGCCCCTGAGACTCTGGTTGCTGTCCGGAGGCGACAAACAGAGGATCGTAGTCCCAGGTAATGATCGCACTGCTTTCATGTGCAGGCGGCTGACCGTCCGGTGGCTGGCCGGACTGCTGAATTTGCCGGACTTAGTCGGCAAATTGACGCAGCAGATGCTGACATCGCACTTGTGAACAAGCGGCTTGACGAGGCACAGGGTATGTATTTTCGGGTGGTCAACAAATATTAAGAGGAGCATGATGCTAGTATCTATAATATGTTGTGACTGCAGATGGAGCTGCCGCCGTGGAGACCCTTCGGGCGGAACTTGCCCAGGCCAAGGAACAAGCCAGGAGGAGTGACGCGGCCGCCCTAAAGGAGACCGAAGAGTTAAGAGCCGAACAGGCTGCTGATCGCCAGAGCGAAGATAAAATAGCCAAGATGGCTATTGAGCTGAAGGATGCCGCCGACCAGTATGAGCTTCTTGAAAAGGAAAGCCAAGCGAAAGCGGCGGACCTGGAGAAAGCCATGGTAGCAGCCAAGGAGACCCGCTCTAAAATTAGAGCGGCGAAGGAGGAGCTTCGTCAAGCCGGAGATATCACGGCTGGGAAGCCCTTTTTGTTGCAGATGTAGTTCGGAGATCCGAAGTGTGCCCCTCTGGATCAATTATGGAGTGCTGCAGACGCGTATTCGGACCTGGCAATGAGGGCTACTGATGCAACGGAGTTTTTCAAAGATCAAAAAGATCACGAAGTGGAAAAGTTGTTCTGGTCGCAGTTCAGTGCTCCAACGCGTCCGCTGCTGTTAAATGAGCAAATGGCTGAGTGGGCTGAGCTCCATAGGTTATCCGGGCTTGCCATGAGGTCTATTGTGGATCATCTTTGGCCGGAAGGACCAAGGCCGAATAGTTATTTTGGTTTAGTGCAACGATTCCTTGGTGCTGTGCCGCATATCGACGCTGTAAAGAGGTCGGCGTGCATAGAGGGTGCGCGGATGGCTCTTGCCCGTGTTAAGACATACTGGGTAGAGATGGATGCCACCGCTATTGCAACCCGGGGTCCGGCCGTAGGCCAGGTCTCATCCGAAAACTATTTTGAAGAGGTCCTAGAAGGCGCTCGTTTAATAGAGGCTCGGTGCTCGAAGAGTATCATGTTCGAGTGACATGTATCCCAATTTGTAAACACAATGCTATTTGGCTTATAAAAGGCTGTGTTTATACTTTTGCCTGAAAGTATTATGCTGCCTCCTGTGCGGCCGTTTTATGTATGTATATAACCTGAAAGTTTACAGTCATCGGCTTCAGCCCCCACGCATATAATGCGGGGGTGTTTGGAAAAGCGTGTATTCACACTTGATCCAACATCTTGGTCCATTAAGGAGGTGATAGGGCAGCGAACAAGTTAATCAGACTATATTGCTTTAACACTTTCACTTAGCCATAGGAGTTTGACAGTGGGGCTACTATATAGCCCCTGGTACTTCTGCGCTTATCCGAATGCGGTGCACGTACATACATGACTGAGAAACCGGTCCTTCATTAATGTGGAGGAATCACGAAGATTCCGCTGAGTCCTTGAGTGGTTGACCAGTCTCGCGCTTTATCATGACAGTCAGTTTTCAGCTTTCTCTACTGAGGTGCTCATCCAAATGAACCAGGGCACAATCGCAATAGTTCTCCCGGTGCCACCTTAGCCGATAGAGCGGAACGTAAGGTAGCAAAACACAGGAGCCGGGCAAACTCAACTATTGACCAAAGACATGATTCGGAGCTGATGCATATAAGGCCATACTCGCGACGCCGAAGACTCCCTAAGGTATTTGGTCTTTACAATGTATACTGGGCTGAGTAACGCCCTTGATAATAAGCCCTTAATTTCCAGGTACGTGCATTAGTCTGACGTGACGAAATGTCAATAACGCTAGCATCCCTCTTGGTTATGTTGAGTATCCTGATGGGTGAAGCAACAAGAGACAGTAAAAAAGGTTTACACAGGGTCTTAATCTAAAAAGAAACCTTTGAACGGGGCCCTGCTGCATGTCTGCGCCTGTGTCTCCGTTGTGCCGTATCCTGGAAGGGTGTAGCACGATGATCATCTATAAGAGAGAAAAGCCCAGGTGAAATTTTTGTGCGAAAAATTGGTTATTCTTAATAAACCTTTAAAATTCAATCTAAATAAGATCAAGCTGAACTGTAGTCCTTTTTACATGTGGTAAGCCCCTAGCACCACCTATGGGGGTATATCCATCGACCCAGTCTTGGGTTTATCTGAGCTGTTACAGCTAGTTGTGCGCCGGACTCATCTAGCCGTGTCCACGGTCTTGACGACCTATCGTTTACTCTGGTTGGAGGGGGCGCTTAGTGTTCGGCTGCTAAAGCCGCCACACGTTCTTCCGCACGTAAGGAACGTTCTATGTTTCCGCTAACTATGATGATGCCACGTGGATCGGGCATCTTAAGCTTAACATAAGCGTAATGCGGTATTGCATTAAAACGAGCGAAGGCCGTTCTTCCGAGTAGTGCTTGATAGCCGCTTCGGAATGGAGAGATGTCGAATGTTAACTTGTCACTTCGGAAGTTGTCGGGAGAACCGAATACAACCTCTAGTACTAGAGAGCCCGTGCAGCGGGCCTCTGGGCCTGGTATCACTCCTTTAAAGGTAGTATTGCTTTGGCTGATTCTTGTCGGGTCTATCCCCATTTTGCGGACTGTGTCCTGATATATCAGATTAAGACTACTGCCGTCGTCCATAAGGACTCGGGTGAGATGGCATCCATCAATTATTGGGTCCAGTACCAAGGCAACCGATCCCCCGTGCCGGATACTAGTCGGGTGATCCCTGCAATCAAAAGTGATCGGGCAGACCGACCAAGGGTTGAACTTGGGGGTGACGGGTTCCACAGTGCATACATCTCTGAGTGTGCGTTTGCTCCTCCTCTTCGTTACGTGAATCATGTTCACTATTTTGACCTCTGCTGGGAATTTTTTCTGTCTCCCAGTGTTCGGCTGGCGAGGCTCATCCTCGTCTTCGCTTGGTGTCTCCCTCCCTTTGTGTTCGGTGTTTAGCTTGCCAGCCTGCTTGAAGACCCAGCATTCTCTGTTGGTGTGATTTGCCGGTTTGTCGGAGGTGCCATGAATCTGACATAATCTATCTAGAATCTTGTTTAGGCTGGACGGTCCATCTCTGCTGCCTTTAAATGACTTTTTTCCGTTGACCGGGTCGAGAGCCCCTGAATCCGGCGTTTACCGCCGCGTTGTCTGGGTTGTCTTCATTGTTTCGACACTTGCTTTTATTGCGTCATGGTTTTCCATTGCCATCCCTGACTTTGGATGTGCCTGGGTCACTGGTGCCGCTACGGGCCAGCCAACTGTCTTCGCCTGCACAAAAGCGGGTCATAAGGCTTGTTAGGCCTGCCATTGTCCTCGGTTTTTCCTGGCCGAGGTGTCTGGCGAGCCATTCGTCCCGAACACTGTGTTTGAAAGCCGCTAAGGCTTCGGCGTCTGGGCAGTCGACAATTTGATTCTTCTTAGTGAGGAATCTGTTCCAAAGCTTTCGGGCTGACTCTCCGGGCTGTTGAATTATATGACTTAAATCGTCTGCATCCGGAGGTCGGACATAGGTCCCTTGGAAATTATCCCTAAAAGCATCCTCAAGATCTTCCCAACTCCCAATTGAGTTTTTGGGGAGGCTTTTTAGCCAGTGCCGAGCTGGTCCTTTCAACTCGAGGGGCAAGTATTTGATGGCGTGGAGATCATCTCTGCAAGCCATGTGGATATGAAGGATAAAGTCCTCAATCCAGATCCCAGGGTTCGTCGTTCCGTCGTATGCCTCTATGTTCACGGGTTTGAATCCTTCTGGGAATTCATGATCCAGAACCTCATCGGTGAAGCATAGGGGGTGTGTGACACCCCTGTATTTGGATGTGTCATGGCATTCTGACGGTTCTAGTGTTCGGTTTTGATTCTGCGTCGGAGCGCGCTTCCTAGATCCGTAGATGGACCTGGTCATACCGGCTTTTTGGTGCAAGTCCTCACGTAAATTGTGTGCTGACTTATGTGCGACATCGTTAGCCGCCCTATCGCGGCCACGGGGTGGTCGATCCGGCTGATCGGCCGTTTTATTTTTTGGCTTTATAGGCTCTAAGGCCTTGTCATCGAATTCGGGCAGCAGCTTGCGCTTTGGATAGCTCTTTATGTGGCGGCTGCCCCCGCACTTTTCTTCAGTGTCGAGCACTTTGTTCCATCTACCGTTGAGTGTATTTTGCACGGCCTTAAGCCTTTGCTTCTGCTTCTTCAGACTCCTCGCGGTGGCAATGAACCTTCTATGGAGGTCCTCTTGCTCCGAGTTCCTTTCCGGGATGATGTGTGCCTCATCGTCCGGACTGTTCTCCTCTCCGGAGACAGGTTGATGAGCTTTACCCTTGGCGTCGCCGTGATCGGACAGCGGCTCCGTACTATGTTCGCCGTCCGCTGGTTGATCCTGCTCTGTCGCTGGGTCCATGTGGTCGTCGCTTGCTTTGGAGTCGACCAGGGTATTATTCTTTCTTGCGCTGTTATCGCTGTTTTTGTCGAGGCGGGATTTGGAGCGGCGCCTACGTCATCGCTTTGGTTGCTTCTCGAGGGAATTATCCTCCGCTGCATCCTTTCGTTCCTCATCATTGTTTTCTTTGGGTGTATCCACCATGTATATATATCGTGTGATGAAGTGGCTGTCCAGCGCCCTGTGGGCGGTGGTTCCTGTTCCTCTCCTGCATCATCGTCCATACCGTCGATGTCTTCGGAGCCGAAATCAAGCATGTCGGTTAAGTCGTCGACAGTGGCTATTAAGTGGGTGGTGGGTGGGGAATGAATTTCTTCGTCGCCCGCTTCCCACTCAAGCCGGACATAGTTCGGCCAAGGGTCTCCTGACAAGGAGGGAGACCTCAATGAATTTAGTACGCCGCCCAAGGGCGAGTACTGAAAAATATCCATGGAGGTAAACTCCATGATCGGTGCCCAATCAGATTCGATAGGCATGGACGCAGGCGGTTCGGAGCCTGTGGCTGGGGACGAATCCAAGGGTCCGGCAACACAGGTCTCGTAGGGAGTAAAGTCAGTATTCGGCTCTATCACCATTGAGTGTGCGGCCTCCGTGGCGGGGTCCATCCACCGGTCCTCGGACGGCACGATCTGCTCCGGATTGAAGGCTGGAATAGCCACAGGGGTGATCGCCCGAACACCGTCTGGTGGCAGAGCTAAGTCATGCTCGTCACGACGGTGCGGCGCATCTGACATGGGCTCGAATCCGTCGAAGATCAAGTCTCCGCGGATGTCGGCGGTATAGTTCAAGCTTCCAAACCTGACCTGATGGCCAGGGGCGTAGCTCTTGATCTGCTCCAGATGGCCAAGCGAGTTGGCCTGCAGTACGAAGCCACCAAATACGAAGATCTGTCCGGGGAGAAAAACCTCACCCTGGACCGCATCGTTGCCGATGATCGAAGGAGCCATCAAGCCTTACGGTGACGACACAGTGGAACTCTCAATGAAAGCACCAATGTCGGTGTCGAAACCGGCGGATCTCGGGTAGGGGGTCGCGAACTGTGCGTCTAAGGCGGATGGTAACAGGAGGCGGGGGACACAATGTTTACCCAGGTTTGGGCCCTCTCGATGGAGGTAATACCCTACGTCCTGCTTGATTGATCTTGATGATATGAGTATTACAAGAGTTGATCTACCACGAGATTGTAGAGGCTAAACCCTAGAAGCTAGCCTATTATTATGATTGTTGTTGTCCTACAGACTAAACCCTCCGGTTTATATAGACACCGGAGGGGGCTAGGGTTACATAGAGTCGGTTACAAGGGAGGAGATCTACATATCCGAATTGCTAAGCTTGCCTTCCACGCAAAGGAGAGTCCCACCCGGACACGGGGCGAAGTTTTCAATCTTGTATCTTCATAATCCAACAGTCCGGCCAAAGTATATAGTCCGGCTGTCTGAGGAACCCCTAATCCAGGACTCCCTCAGCAGGGTCTGCTAGAGTTGCTCTTACTATGGCTGATGCATGACTCTTCCAAACGGACGTGCGAACACTACGCGCCGGGCCCCTGTTGTGCGAGGCGTGCGCCGAGTCTGCGAGTCCACACCTAGCGGTCTGGTCAGTCTCACTCTTGAAGGAGGCCTCGTCGTTGTTGGGTTACCCTCTGTATGATTGTGGGCTCGGTTTGCCCCGCTGAGCCACCTGCCCACATCTCACTGGTGGGTCTTTCTCTGTGTTCGACGTGCTGGTTGTGCCGGCGTGCCGCACAGGGTGGCGAGAGCCCCCTCCTTCCCTCTTCATCTTTCTTTTATCCCTTGTCTGCCCGCTCGCCTCCTCATCTCCTTGTCACACCCACCTCGTCAACATCGACGGCCGCGCCTGGACGCATGAGCCAGCCAAGGAAAAGCAGGGTGGCGCGACGCCCTGGTCATCGGCTGGCGGGGAGCCTGCGTAGCAGCGGTGGCGGAGACAACCCTAGATGGTGCCCCGCGAGCTGACCGACCTCCTTGCCGTTGATCCGCTCCTCCCATTTCCTTTCCGTCGATTTGCCTTTTTTTGTTCATTGTGCAACGTGGGTTGGGTTGATTTGGGTTTCATGTATGGATCTGGTTTGCCCCGTTTCCTTTGTGCTGATTTGGGTTTCTTCTTGCTTTCATTCTGTGGTGTCCCGATCTAGAAGTTCATCGGAAGTCATATGGTAAATTGGGAAAACAAGGAGATGAGAAGCAGATGAACTGGGATGGGATTAACAGAGAAGATAGAGATGAGAGTGCTTTACAGAAATCACAGGCAACATGCTAAGCTCAACAACTCCACACCCTTTATAACACACTATGATGCTTACAGGTGGGTCATGGCACCACCAATATAGCCCACCGGGCCAGCTAGCAATCCTACCAGTCTTCATCCTTGTCATCCTGGTCAGTGGGCCTAGTGTCATTCGCCGGTCCACCTGTCAGGGAACCTGGAGCCGGCGACTCGATGTCCGCCATATCGACAGGAGGCGTGACACTGCCCCCGCTTGAGCTTGCTCATCTTCCCAAAGAGCAGCGGTCGAAAAGCGATGCTTGACCACATAATAATCCTCACAGGTAGCATACTCCGGTGGAACATGTGCCCACTGAATTAGAACTAGAGGTGTTGCTGCATTACCTTTGCGCACCATGCGGCGGTCAAGGATGGCCACAGGCACCAGAGCCACGGTGGTGAGGTTAGGCACGGAAGGAAGATCACTGTACACCGGAGTATAGTTTGCAGTGAAAGGCTTGAGTTGGGAAATATGAAACAATAGGTGCACTTGAGCTGAAACTGGAAGCTAAAGTTTGTAGGCCACTGCACCAATTTTTTCTAGAATGGTATAAGGACCGAAATATTTGTACGACTACTTGGGATATGGACGATTGAGCATCGTTTGTTGAGCATACGGCTGGAGCTTGATCAAAACTTGATCGCCCACCTGGAATTGTCTTTCAGTACGGTTCTTGTCAGCATAAGACTTCATGCGCTGTTGAGACTTCATCAGTTGAGCATGCAGGAGTTCAGTTAGATCCTGGTATTCAAGAACAACAGTCGCTGCTGGTGAATCATCTGCAACTGTTAGATTTGGCATGCCTCCGAAGTTTGGTTCCGTGTGATACAAGGCCTGAAAGGGAGAACACTTAAGTGCAGTTTGAAAATTGGAGTTGTACCAAAATTCTACCATAGCGAGCCAGCGACGCCAATGACGAGGGTTATCTTGAACTGCACATCTGAGATACTGTTCGAGGCATTGGTTTACTCTTTCACTTTGACCATTGATAATCCCCATGTGCAAGGAATCATTGTAGCAATTTCCAAAGGTGGAAGTGATAAGTATGGAGTGTCGAACCCACAAGGATCTAAAGGTAAGATCAATATTCTCTCAAGCCCTATCTGCCACCGATACGACTCTACGTACACCGAACGTTTGCTTCCAACTAGCAACGAGAAATAAAACTATGTTGTGGGTATGAAGAGCATAACTTTATATGATATCGGAGAGCTAAAATATAAAAGTAGGTGTTGTTATCATGAAGTTAGAATATATTACTAAATATTATAATTAG
Organism: Triticum aestivum; assembly: GCF_018294505.1. Taxonomy (NCBI): domain Eukaryota; kingdom Viridiplantae; phylum Streptophyta; class Magnoliopsida; order Poales; family Poaceae; genus Triticum; species Triticum aestivum. Next base: position 225,655,308 of record NC_057803.1, read on the forward strand.
CGAGTGTGGAATAATGGCGGATCGGTGTGCAGAATTGTCCTAGGCAATCGTTAGCAAGACCGGTAATCACTATTGCAGTTTCATATGAGGGAGAGGCATAAGCTAACATACTTTCTCTACTTGGATCATATGCACTTATGATTGGAACTCTAGCAAGCATCCGCAACTACTAAAGATCATTAAGGTAAAACTCAACCATAGCATTAAAGCATCAAGTCCTCTTTATCCCATACGCAACAACCCCCTTACTCGGGTTTGTGTTTCAGTCACTCACGCAACCCACTATAAGCGAATCATAAACGTATTGCAACACCCTACAGTGGGAATCCCTCACGCTTGCGCGACGCAGAGGGCACCATAGGACAGTACCAAAGTAAAACATACAACTCATACCAATATAGATCATCAATCTACTCAAAACATCATAGGATGGCAACACATCATTGGATCACAATATGTGGCATAAAGCACCATGTTCAAGTAGGGATTATAGCGGGGTGCGGGAGAGTGGACCGCGTAAAAGAGATGAGGATGGTGATGATGATGGTGATGTTGATGAAGACGATCACCGCGGTGATGATTCCCCTCTTGATGGCACTCCGGTGCCACCAAGAGAGAGCAGGAGAGGTTCTCCCCCTTGTGCTTCCTCCTCCATGGCCTCCCCCTGGATGGGGAGAGGTTCCCCCTCTTGTCCTTGGCCTTCATGGTGATGATGGCCCCTCCGGGATCCTCCTCCATGCCCTCCGGTGATGATGGCTCCCTCCGGCAGGGTGCCGGAGAGGGCCTAGATTGGTTTTTGGTGGCTACGGAGGCTTCTCGCGGCGGAACTCCCGATCTAGGTTAATTTTCCGAGGTTTTTGTATTTATAGGAAATTTTGGCGTCG
>NC_057803.1:225656418-225671495 GCF_018294505.1 Triticum aestivum
GGGAGGGTGGGCGCGCCCCCACCCTTGTGGACGCCTTGGGACTCTCCCGGCCCAACTCTTTTACTCCGGGGTCTTCTTTTGGTCCATAAAAATCATCAAAAATTGGCACGTCAATTGGACTCCGTTTGATATTCCTTTTTTGTAAAACTCAAAAACAAGGAAAAAACAAAAACTGGCACTAGGCACTAGGTTAATAGGTTAGTCCCAAAAATCATAAAAATAGCATATAAATGCATATAAAACATCCAAGGTTGATAATATAATAGCATGAATACTTCATAAATTATAGATACGTTGGAGACGTATCAACATCCCCAAGCTTAATTCCTGCTCGTCCTCGAGTTGGTAAATGATAAAAGAAATAATTTATGAAGTGTGAATGTTAGCAAGTGCATAAGTTTCATCAATGATAGTTTCAATCACTTTTTATAGCATCATTATATATCATAACAGTATCTCATCTTCACAAAACTTTTCATGATCAAGTAACAAGCTATTCACATGTTAAAGTATATATCATAAACTTTTTTGAAACTAACAAACTATATTATCAGTCATCAAACAATTGCAATTCATTTTATTTTCAGGAAGGGTCTATGTCAGAGCTTTTATTTAGCAAACTCCACATACTCAACTATCATTTAATCTTTCACAATTGCTAACACTCACGTGATATTTATGGGTTCAGAGTTTTAATCGGACACAGAGAAAGATAGGGGCTTATAGATTCGCCTCCCAACCTTTTACCTCAAGGGTAATGTCAACAATAATAGTTCATGCTAACTTACATCCAATTGGATATGTATATTAGGATCTTTCCAACACAATGTGCTTGCCAAAGGATAAAATGTAAAAAGGAAAGGTGAAGATCACCATGACTCTTGCATAAGGGTAGAAGATAAAAGTAAAATATAGGCCCTTCGCAGAGGGAAGCAGAGGTTGTCATGCTCTTTTATGGTTGGATGCACAAAATCTTAATGCAAAAGAACGTCACTTTATATTGCCACTTGTGATATGGACCTTTATTATGCAGTCTGTCGCTTTTATTTCTTCCACATCACAAGATCGTATAAAGCTTATTTTCTCCACATTAATAGATCATACATATTTAGAGGGCAATTTTTATTGCATGCACCGATGACAACTTACTTGAAGGATCTTACTCAATCCATAGGTAGGTATGGTGGACTCTCATGGAAAAACTTGTTTTAAGGGATGTTTGGAAGCACAAGTAGTATTTCTACTTGGTGCAAAGAATTTGGCTAGCATGAGAGGGAAAGGCAAGCTCAACATGTTGGATGATCCAAGACAATATACTTTATTTCGGATATAAGAAAACATAACCCATTACATTGTCTTCCTTGTCCGACATCAACCTTTTAGCATGTCATATTTTAATGAGTGCTCACAATTACAAAAGATGTCCAAGATAGTATATTTATATGTGAAATCTCTCTTCCTTCAATATTCTTTCATGAATTGTTCAAGTGACAAATTCTATGTTTGCTAACTCTCAATAAGTTTACTACCTATACTTATTCGGTGTGAAGTCATTACTCCCCATGGTATGAGCATATGAAACATATATAAATTCAGATTTATGATATTCAATTATTCGACCATTTACTCATAGGATATACGTGAAGCACGTGAGTAAATGATAAACTACTCCAAAAGATATAAGTGAAGGACACTGAGTGGTCAAATAATTAACTAGCCATGGGAGGATTCTTTTTTATTTAAGATTTCAGATCCAATGCTCTTATTCAAACAGCAAGTAAAATTGAAAATAATCTCCAAGTAAAGCACATATCATGTGATGAATAAAAATATAGCTCCGAGTAAGGTATACCGATAGTTTTGAAGACGAAAAAGGGGATGCCTTCCGGGGCATCCCCAAGCTTAGGCGCTTGAGTCTTCCTTGAATATTAACTTGGGATGCCTCGGGCATCCCCAAGCTTAGGTTCTTTCCACTCCTTATTCTCCTCATATCGATATCTCACCCAAAGCTTGAAAACTTCAATCACACAAAACTTAACGGAACTTCGTGAGATAGGTTAGTACGATAAAGAGTAAACCATTCACTTTGGTACTGTCAAATACAAGGTTCAAAATTGTTCTCACACAATTCCTACTGTAACATATCATTTCCACAATTTATATTGAGAAATATAAGTCATAGAAACTAGAAAACAAGCAAACTATGCAATGAAAACAGAATCTGTCAGAAACAGAACAGTCTGTAATGATCTGAACACTAACCATACTTCTGCTACTCAAAAAATTATGAAATAAATTACTGGACGTGAGGAATTTGTCTATTAATCTTCTTCAAAAAGAATCAGCACCAAAGCACTCTTATGTAAAAAATGGCAGCTAATCTCGTGAGTGCAAGGTTTCTGTTTTTACAGCAAGATCACATTAACTTTCACCCAAGTCTTCCCAAAGGTCTTACTTGGCACTTTATTGAAACAAAAGCTATAAAGCATGATTACTACAGTATCTTAATCATGTAAACACACAAAAACAATAAGGGTAAATATTGGGTTGTCTCCCAACAAGCGCTTTTCTTTAATGCCTTTTAGCTAGGCATGATGATTTCAATGATGCTCATACAAAAGATAAGAATTGAAACATAAAGAGAGCATCATGAAGAATATGACTAGTACATTTAAACCTATCCCACTTCCTATGCCTAGGGATTTTGTGAGCACACAATTTATGGGAACAAGAATCAACTAGCATAGGAAGGCAAAACAAGTATAACTTCAAAACTTTAAGCACATAGAGAGGAAAACTTGATATTATTGCACTCCTACAAGCATGTATTTCTCCCTCATAATAATTTTCAGTAGCATCATAAATGATCTCAACAATATTACCATCACATAGAACATTCTTTTCATGATCTACAAGCATAGAATTTTTTCTACTCTCCACATAAGCAAAGTTCTTCTCATTCGGAATAGCGGGATCACTAGTTCCTAAAGTTGACACTCTTCCAAACCCGCTTTAGATGATAGTATTATTCATACTCCAAAATATATAAGTGATGTTCATGGATCATTCTACGATTAATATAAACTAACCCATATCCAAGCTCAAAAGTATATAAGTGAAGCACACAAAGCATTCTATAAAACCATACTCAAAAGATTTTAGTGAAGCACAAAGAGCAATTCTATAAGATCATACTTAAAAGATATAAGTGAAGCACATGAAGAATTTTATAAACCAATGAAGGTCTATATCATACTAGAATGGTTCATAAAGGAATAACAAAAAACACAAAGGACACAAATCATGTGAACAAAACAAAAACCAAGGTATACCGATAATTGTTGAAGAAGAAAGATGGGATGCCAACCGGGGCATCCCCAAGCTTAGATGCTTGAGTATCCTTAGAATATTTACTTGGGGTGGCTTGGGTATCCCCAAGCTTGACCTCTTGCCTCTCTTTATTGTTCTCACATCGGTAACTCCTCGTTCTTCGAACACTTCATCCACAAAAAACTTTAACAAAAACTTTGTGAGATCCATTAGTATAATAAAGCAAATCACTACCTTTAGGTACTTTTGGAAACTCATTCCAATTTCATATTAGAACTATATATACTGTATTCCAACTTCACCATGGTTCATACCCCCCGATACTACCCATAGATTCATCAAAATAAGCAAACAACACATGAAAAATAGAATCTGTCTAAAACAGGGCAGTCTGTAGAAATCTGAAGGTTTAGTAAACTTCCATAACTAAACAAATTATGAAATAAATTTGAAAATTTCAAAAATTTATACATAAGTAATGTGCAAAAAGTTTCAGACCCATTTGACTTTCCAGTAAAAAATGTAAAATCACGCGCTATAGCCAAAGTTTCTGTTTTTGTTCTGCACATAGTAAACAAGCAATCTAATCATCCTAAAACCAATGCTTGGCACATTATTTTTATAATACAATGGATATATATAAGGTGATAATTATTTACAGAGAAACTTCCATGAAAAATTCTACATTTTTTCCATGAGCATGAACACGAGTGCTCAAGGTCGACCCTCACTTCTTCAATGCATAACTTTCCAATCACTTCTCTTTTTGAAAAACTTTTTAGGCATGAGAGGCAAGTAATTTTTTTTGTATTTTAAATTTTTTTATAAAAAAAATTGTATGTTTCACCCACAACTAAACAGAAATAAAAAAGGAAAAACAAAATCTTAGTGAAGAAAGCAAACAAGCACACACGAGAATATCAACCCCACACTATTGCTCCCCGGCAACGGCGCCAGAAAAGAGCTTGATAATCCCCAACTACAAGGAATCATCATAGAAATTTCCAAAGGTGGAAGTGATAAGTATGGAGTGTCGAATCCAAAAGAAGCTAAAGGTAAGATCAATATTCTCTCAAGCCCTATCTGCCACTGATACGACTCTACGTACACCGAACGTTTCACTACTAGGGAAAAGCCTAGCAGCAGCGCGGGTTTTGGGCCTATTAGTAGCGCGGGGACCGGTGCTACTAATAAGGCACTACAGCTAACGTATAGCAGTAGCGCCTGTTGTCCCATGCTACTGCTATACATGAATAGCTGTAGCACTCTTTGGAAAAGGGCGCTGCTGATATTATCTGCAGCGCTGTTTACTGGGAAGCGCTACTGCTAAATTTCCCCCCTCGCTAATACTAGTTTTATTAGTTTTTTCCTCCATATTTGTTTTGTATTTGAATAGGCTTTATACAATAATCTTTAGCATATCATACACATACAAATGTAATCATAGCATATACATACAATTAGTCTCATCAAATCATGTCATCATCATAATCATCATCCAACACAAAGTGGTCTCTCGTCATCATCTCAAAAATAGCGATACAAGTCTCGATTACTTGCAAATAGATCGTCATCCATCTAAACAATGATATATGCGAGAAGAGCTATCACTTTGAGTACATGAGTTCTTATCCCTCTCTCACATTAGCGTGAACCTAAACTAACTACTGCCTGTCGCTCGGAAACCGGTACACCTGGGCCCGACACTCCGGCCACTTGTCGTATATATACTCTTGGCGTAGCACTTCTTCGCCATCTACGATCTATGCACCTGCATCGTCACATGAGTCGATGATATGCAACATATATAGTTGATCAACAGAAAGAGACAGACTTGTAAAAAATAGAAAAAACATATCATAAGCATAAATAACAAAGTTCATCGTACCCCAAAATGCCCTAACTAGAGTGATTTTCGCTAGTCAAGGAGGAGGACGGTTTAATTACATCACAAATAAAGTTTCACCGTGCATAACTCAAAGTTTTTTCATATAGAAAGTATGGACTAAACGGACACATTGTCATATATCGACAATCACTCCAACACGTCGTTCCATCCATCCAAGTCAGGGAGATAGTCCTTGAGCTTAGTGAAAGGCTTCATGTCGAGACGCTGAGAGGCTATCCATGTTCATACGTCTTCCCGCGACATTTGTCCTTCTCCGTAGAACATCCCTATTTTTTCGATGACCTCCTTCATGATGATTTGGGCAAGTTCGCGCTGGATGTTATAGAACTCAGCTCGAAGTCGATGATCCTCGATATCTCCTACGTCCTTTGCCCATTGCAGAATATGGGCATCACCAGATTTAGGTGACATGCGAAGGTTCTGGTGATCCCGTCTGTACTCCAGCATGTGGTGTAGGACATAGAATCCATCATTAAGAGAATCGTTCGGTTGCTGGATGCAGCAGAAGTCGGTCTTATGGCCGAAGGCGCCCCTGCCGCCCCTTGTCTTCTTGTCCCTGACCTCTCCACCCCTTGCTTGGTAGTAAAACATAGCACTGTCGAGAACATCCTTGATGTGAGTGTAATCCTTTGTGTGAATGTTCTTCGACGAGTCCAAGTAAAGAGCGTGGGAGAATCGGGGGTAGAGAATCATGAGGACGGCGCGCCCGCCGCTGCGCAAAATAAGTACACCTCAAATTAATTAGCCTCCACCGTGCAAATGAATGATTGAAGTCGAAGGAAGGATAGCAGCGCGGATGACTTACACGGGATGATAAGGCACGAGAATCGCCTCCTTGTCCTTATTAGTGAGCATGAAATTGACGATGTAATCCCTCGCATATTCACGGTGCTTTGCGCAGACTCCCAAGAAGTCCTCGTGCATGTAGTACGGGTCAGCGACACAGATATTAGATATCTGCTCAACCCCGATGATGTAGTTCATGTGCAAGGCATAAAGGCGTACAAACGTAAAATCCAGCTTCTTCACGTGAAACATGTCGAATATGTAATCGAATCGGAGGAAGAACTTATCCGCGGGGAAGCTGTCGATGTACGACATTTGCCGCAGAATGTTAACCACATAGAGTGGGTATCCTGGATCTTTCGAGGCGATGAGGCCTTTCTCTACCCGCAGCACATCGTCATGAAGTCTCCTTAGATCCCCGAATCTGGCCCGTAGCACTGTTGCAGGTAGGATTGGTTGACCAGGGATATGCCATTTATCCGCATCGGGGATATCTATACGGTCCTGAAGCCGAGGCTGCTGAGGCGGCTGGATCATAGAATCAGCTTTTTTCCTTTCCCCGCTCTCTTCCTAGACTTCTTTACTACCGGAAGGTCGTCCATAATACGTTGAGACATCAATTCAGGCACCGACTCATGACGCTCAAACCCTGAGGAGGCGCCAGTATAGACATACTGTTCAGTGCCATCGTCGTCCTCATCCTCATCCATGGCGACGTCATCAGCGACTAATGGAGCCTCCTCCTTACCCCGTCCACTATCACCCAACCCAACACCCGACGCTAATTGGGTAGGTGAGGTGTTGATGTTCATACCTTGCTGAGGCTGCGTGCTCGTGGGTGTGCTCCCGGCCGCCTCCAGACGAAGCAGACTCTTTGGCCACAACAGGACCCACCCATTGGAACAATCACCAAGCCGTCACGGTGTCTCGTCATCATCCCCCGCTAGTATTGCAGGAGGCAAATTCTCGTGGCCTGGTTTGACACTAGCCACGGAAACCTTGAAGACGTTCGGGGGGATCGGCCGGCTGGGGAACAATGGTTCCTTCGGCTTCATTATCGTCGCCTTCCCCACGTCCACCTTCTGGTCGCCGATGGTGTACAATATGGTGCACGGGGTTTCGTCGGCCTGCAAAGAAAAGTCTGCGACGTGAGACATCCGAAAGGCAACAAAAACGGGAGATTATACATTTATATTGAAGGGGGCCGGTGTGACAGATCCCGTGAGGGCGTCGAGCTCAGCCAAAGATGAAGCACCACCGAGCAAGTCCGATGCGGGAGCCGGTGCGGGAGGAGGTGCGGGAGCCGGTGCGGGAGCAGGTGCTGGTGCAACGCTAGTCGAGCTGCTCCCCAAGAAGTCAGCAAGGGGAAAGTCCTCTGCATTTTTTTTCTGGATGTTGCCTTGTCCAAGTGAAAACGCCCATCACCAAGGAAGTAGACAAATTTGCAACCACCTGTTTTGCGGCAGCTACCGCTGTTGCGACTGTCTGAGATGATTTCTTCTCAACCGCAATCTCAACCTTCTTGTCGATGTTTTCTTCAGTTAACCTCCATCTTTCCTTTCTCTCCTCCATGGTCTCATGGTAGTACTTCTTCCACGTGGTGCCGTCTCCGACATCATGCACGCGTCCATACGATGGTCGAGTATCCACCGATTGTCGTTTCAATATGTGCAATGCCCGGTTGAATGGAGTGTCCCACTTGGGCCTCGCCAATGCCTCAGACGGCGAGTCACTTTCGGCCACAATCCGGTGCTGCTCGCTCTGCAAAAGGCACAAGGATCGTTTACAAATATGACTAACGTGTGCAGTCGAATTGATCAGAAACTAAAATTACCAGCAGTCTCATGAACTCCGTAATGACCGGTTTTGTCTCGTAAACCTTATTCACTGGGTCCCAATGGTGCCGGGCCCTGAGGACGTCACGCTCCTGTGGGACGGTGAAATCCGCCAAGGGGTCTGGGATGCCTAGACTCGCGGCTTCCGCGTCCTCCTTGACCCATTTGGACCTCTTTTCGCCGTAACCACGGCTTCCGAGGGATTTGGGGGAGAAGTGGTGGCCGGGGGGAAAGAGTTTTTTGGTTAAGTCAAACTTAGTGGTAGCGCTTTTTGCGAAACGCGCTATAGCTAAGTTAGCTATAGAGATTTTTCACAAAATGCGTTACTGCTATAGCTATGTAATTTCCTTCATCTTTCTTATTTCCTTTTCTATTTCTACAGCGGGGGTCTAGGAAATGCGCTGCAGCTACGTTAGCTATAGCGCCTCTTACGAACAAACGCTACTGCTACGTCTTTCTCCTTTTTCCGCTTTCTCATTTATTTTGCTCTACATTTTATTTTTTCCTTTCTCCTTTTTCTATTTCTTTCTTTTTCATTTACTTTTCCATTTTTTATTTTATTTTATTTCCATTAGCAGTAGCGCTTTCCACGTGAAACGCGCTGCTACTTATGTGCTAGCGATAGCGTGCTTTCCTCAAGACCGCTACTGCTATGCGTAGCCTATCGGGGGTAGCAAAGGGGATACTAGTGGTAGCGCGTTTTCATGCGCACGCGCTACTGCTACTATTGTATCTGTAGCGCGGTTTACGGACACGCGCTACTGCTAAATTTCTGTGTATAAGGTTTTCCCTAGTAGTGTTTGCTTCCAACTAGCAACGAGAAATAAAACTATGTTGTGGGTATGAAGAGCATAACTTTATATGATATCGGAGAGCTAAAATATAAAAGTAGGTGTTGTTATCATGAAGTTAGAATATATTACTAAATATTATAAATATCGAGTGTGGAATAATGGCGGATCGGTGTGCAGAATTGTCCTAGGCAATCGTTAGCAAGACCGGTAATCACTATTGCAGTTTCATATGAGGGAGAGGCATAAGCTAACATACTTTCTCTACTTGGATCATATGCACTTATGATTGGAACTCTAGCAAGCATCCGCAACTACTAAAGATCATTAAGGTAAAACCCAACCATAGCATTAAAGCATCAAGTCCTCTTTATCCCATACGCAACAACCCCCTTACTCGGGTTTGTGTTTCAGTCACTCACGCAACCCACTATAAGCGAAACATAAACGTATTGCAACACCCTACAGCGGGAATCCCTCACGCTTGCGCGACACGGAGGGCACCATAGGACAGCACCAAAGTAAAACATACAACTCATACCAATCTAGATCATCAATCAACCCAGAGACAAAGGATATCTACTCAAAACATCATAGGATGGCAACACATCATTGGATCATAATATGTGGCATAAAGCACCATGTTAAAGTAGGGATTACAGCGGGGTGCGGGAGAGTGGACCGCGTAAAAGAGATGCGGATGGTGATGTTGATGAAGACGATCACCACGACGATGATTCCCCTCTCGATGGCACTCTGGTGCCACCAAGAGAGAGGAGGAGAGGTTCTCCCCCTTGTGCTTCCTCCTCCATGGCCTACCCCCTGGATGGGGAGAGGTTCCCCCTCTAGTCCTTGGCCTTCATGGTGATGATGGCCCCTCCGGGATCCTCCTCCATGCCCTTCGGTGATGATGGCCCCCTCCGACAGGGTGCCGGAGAGGGCCTAGTATAACGCCCCAAGACCGGAGTTTCAGATGCCTTCCTGGGTTACCGGGTTTCATCGTGTGATTTATTTGGTTCATTCCATTCATCATTGCATCATGTGCATTGCATCATGTCATTTCTTTTTCTTAACTCAACTAAATAAATGGCATGGATCTTTGATCCATTTAAACCGAGGGAATTCACATGGTGATTCCCTTTATAACATATCCTCCTGATATTAGGGAGCTATATTAAATATTCCATTTGTTGAAATTAACCGGAACACACTTGCAAAATAAATCTCAATGCCTTTGTTATCACAACTTGGGGGTTCTAACTTTGCTATTTATTCTTTCATCATATTCCGAGGTTCCTCCAAAAATCCGAACATTTTTGGGCACTGCTAAATCCAAGTTCTAGTTTAAACCCATTTGAATTAAATTCAAATGAGTTCAAATTTACATCCTTCAATCTTGGCCTTTTCTATTTTTCTCGGAACAAACTCATTTTTATGAGTCCAGGAAAATTATCTGCTTGCTCAATTTTTTTCCCTAATCCTCCCTTTCTTTTTCTTCTTTCTAATTGTTTTTCTGTTAAAGGAAAATAGAGGGAGAGAGAAGAGTGCCAGCCCAACTTCTTCCGGCCCAAACCTCCCTAGGCGCAACCTTTCCTCTCCCTGGGCCGGCCTCCCTAAGGCCCAGTCACACTCCCCCCGTAACCCTAGGCCTCCCGCTTGATCCCCTACGCCCATCCTCCTCGTTACCTCGCGCCGCCAGGGAACCGCTAGCCCGACCCCTACTCCCATGATCCCATCTCCTTCCCTCCAGTGCCGCGCTGCCCGATCCCATCTTCCTCTCGACCCATCTCCCCTGGCTCCTTCCTCCTAGCGCCATCACCAGGGAGCGCAGGCACGCGCATCCATCTCTTCCGATCCTCTCGCTCTAACCCTGCCACCTCCATCATCGCGAGATCACTGCCTCCCTGCCGCCGGTGCCTGTTCCTGGCCGGATCCGCCAGCCTCGTCCCTTCCCCCGCTCGTCCTCCAGGAAGCAAACTCCGGCGACCCCATCGCCCGTTCCTCCCTCAGCCTCATAATTGTTTTCGATTGTGAGAATTCTTTTCACCCATCCGGAGCAATTCAAGATTCTTTTCAGTTTGATTCTCCAAAGACCATCATTTCGGGATTATTCATTCTCAGCTTTCAGCTATCATTCTCCAAATCTTACCGGTGCATCATTCAAGTATTCTCTAATCAGCTCGTCATCTCTTCGTTCTCATATATCTAAATTCTCTCAAGCTTCTTCATTTATTTACTAATTCTTCCTGGTGTTTTCATGTTTATTCATTCTTTTTCAATTCTTACGGTGGTTCATTCAAGAGTTCTCCTCCTTGGTTATCATATCAATTTATTCATTGTTTCAATTCTACCGGTGGTTCATCAAGGATTTAATTCCTTCTCGAAGTGTTCGTCGAGATTCTTTTCAGAGGAGTTCTAGCATTCTTCATCTTGCATCCAAAGTCCATTTCGTTCTATCTTATCTTTTGAGGTGGTGTTATGTCACTTTTGACAATTTCTCTTCGTATGTCATGATTCACATATTGTCAAGAATGAGATATATTAAATCCATTTTTTTCTTCCTTGGAGTTATCTTGGTATAGATTTCACCTAAAGCCTTCCATTGGGAATGTTGCCATTAGGGTGCTTATCTATGATCCAATTTCCGTTTTTCATCTCGATGAAGGAGTTTTCATCTCCTTGTTGATATCTAGCCAACCTATTGTTTTCGTTAGTGGCAGAATTTCACCTCAAGTTTTGTTTGAGATGTTTTCCATAAGCCCACTACAAGCTTACTCTTTTCATTGTTGGATTCCCAACAACTCCATTCGACCCTTCTCCTAAAGATGCTTTTCCAAGCTCATTTGAGGTAGAAGATGTTGTTTTCTCCTCCGTTCATTCCATTCCATTCTCTCATTTCTTCCGGAGGCATTGTGATGTTGCTCTCTTTGACCCATCATCTTGTTTCGTCAAGATCATGTTCTTTCCTTTGCTAATTCATTCAGCCAGAGTGTTGTGTCATCCCTTCAATTTCTTTTCATCTTATCAAGTTTTCTTCTCTTTTCTACCAAAGTGCTCTCCAAATTATATCATTATTATGCCTTCTCTATCTTGTTTTAACCAGAGTGTTGTGTCATCTGCTCAAGTTCTTTTCGTCTTATAAAGTCTTGCATCTTGTTTCAATCAGAGTGCTTGCATCTACTTCTTGTCCATTGTAACCTTTTCTTATGTCTTTCAACCCACAAGGTTCCCGTAATGTTCCTCCTTTCTAACAGAGTGTTTTCAACCTCCTTCATCTTTGTTGTATTCTTTCTTTCAATTTGTTCAACCTCTCAAGGTTCTTTGGTTTCACTCATTTGTCAAAGAAGCAACTTAGTTTTACCTTTTCTCTTCCTCTTCCATTTCCCTCTGGTGCCATCCTAGATCTCGGGACGAGATCCTCTCGTAGTGGTGGAGTGTTGTAACGCCCCAAGACCGGAGTTTCAGATGCCTTCCAGGGTTTCCGGGTTTCGTCGTGTGATTTTTTTGGTTCATTGCATTCATCATTGCATCATGTGCATTGCATCATGTCATCATGCCATCATGTCATTCATTTTTCTTAACTCAACTAAATAAATGGCATGGATCTTTGATCCATTTAAACCGAGGGAATTCACATGGTGATTCTCTTTATAACATATCCTCCCGATATTAGGGAGCTATATTAAATATTCCATTTGTTGAAATTAACCAGAACACACTTGCAAAATAAATCTCAATGCCTTTGTTATCACAACTATTGGCCTCTAACTTTGCTATTTATTCTTTCATCATATTCCGAGGTTCCTCCAAAAATCCGAACATTTTTGGGCACTGCTAAATCCAAGTTCTAGTTTAAACCCATTTGAATTAAATTCAAATGAGTTCGAATTTACATCCTTCAATCTTGGCCTTTTCTATTTTTCTTGAAACAAACTCATTTTTATGAGTCCAGGAAAATTATCTGCTTTATTTTTATGAGTCTAGGAAGAATTGGTCCAAGAAACTTGATGATACATTATGGGCCTATAGAACTGCATATAAAAATCCTATGGGTATGTCTCCTTATAAAATGGTTTATGGTAAAGCTTGTCACTTACCTCTCAAACTAGAACATAAGGCATATTGGGCTGTCAAAGAGATCAACTATGATTTCAAACTTGCCGGTGAGAAGAGGTTATTTGACATTAGCTCACTTGATGAATGGAGAACCCAAGCCTATGAAAATGAAGTAGTCGATCACCATGTCAACGGTGGTCTTGGGGTCTATCGCAGTATTGGGGTCTACCGAAAAAGAAGCAACAAAGGGGAAACAAATAAATAAAAGAGCTCAATAGCACCACAAAGCATGACATGGTAAAACGCTGTGCTAGGGGTGACCTAACGCGGCACTACTTGATACATGCGAAGGGGAAAACATCCGAGAATGTTTTCCAGGATTTTGGCATTTTTCAAACAGATGAAAGATGGGAAAAGGTTCCATGTTCGTCATGCTAGAGGCACGTGACAGATGAAAGGAGTGCATATTCGGATTCCTCTTATTTTTCTGATCATTTTTCATATATAAATTATTTTCATCTGAGTTACGATTATTTTTCTATTAATTTTGAAAAGTTTTAACAACATTCCAGATTACCTACTTTTGTTTTAATTTGAGTTGACCAAGTCAATTTGACTGGTCAAATAGGTAGGGGTTGTCCAGATGTCATAGGTTGTACCTAAAAATAAATAAAACTAACCTAATTAAATGGGACCCACATGTCATAGGGTAGCAACTAATTTAACTAGTACTAATTAGCCCCTAATCTAACCTATTCCTAATTAACTGGGCCGGCCATTCGCACAGTCGTGCCTCACGTTCAGTGGCTGTGGCACGGTTGTGTGGGTATGGTCAGCATGCATGGGCGCTAAGCCACGACGGCCATGTCCATGAGCAGAAGTGGCTATAGCGCAGAAACAAGGCAGCAGCTAGCATACGCAGCAGCAGTAGTGAGTAGCAGAGCACCATGGAGCAAAGTAGCAGCAAAGCAAAGGCAACAGCAGCGGCGCAACAGCACACCAGGGTGGGCGAGTAGGCGTCGCGCGCGCATGGACGTCGCGAGAGAGCAGCGGGCAGGGGCATGGCGCTGACAGACGCGGCACGACATGGAGCAGCTATAGGGGGCAGGGCTAGGCGCGCGGGCCACAACCAGGGGAAGACGAGCGCGCGCATGGACGGCGCGAGGTGCTACTTGGCACGACCAGGCGAGGCAGTGTGTGTGCGTGAGGAGCAAACTCACTTCCATGGCGACCAAAGCGTGAACGCGGCGTTACGACAGTGGAACGGAGCGGGAAGAAGGGGGAACCAGAGGAGGGACTCACCCTGAGCGCGGCGACGAGGCTAGGGAGGTCGGTGTAACACCCACGATGCGGTTATATCTCCCATGTGTCGAGGCACGACTTAGAGGCATAAGCATTGTGATTTTGTCGCAAGTGGGGTAATCTTCACACAATCCCATGTACTGAATAAGAAAGAGATACATAGTTGGCTTACAATCGTCACTTCACACAAATAACAAGTTAAACATACATCATCCAGAGTACTATCAAGGTCCTACTACAGAACCAAAATAAAAGAAGACAACCCCAAATGCTAGATCCCCGATCGTCCCAACTGGGCTCCACTACTGATCAACCGGAAAAGACATAAAACATCGACCAAGATCTTCATCAAGCTCCCACTTGAGCTTGGTTGCGTCACCTACACTGGTATCATCGGCACCTGCAACTTTTAGGAATTATCCGTGAGTCACGAGGACTCAACAATCTCACACCTGCGAGATTAAGACTATTTAAGCTTATGGGTAGGAAAAAGGTAGTGAGGTGGAGCTGCAGCAAGCACTAAGCATGTATGGTGGCTAACATACGCAAATAAGAGCGAGAAGAGAAGCAACGCAACGGTCAAGAATCTAGAAGTGATCAAGAAGTGATCCTGAAAACTAATTACATTCAAGCATAACACAAGAACCGTGTTCACTTCCCGGACTCTGCCGAAAAGAGACCATCATGGCTACACACACGGTTGATGCATTTTAATTAAGTCAAGTGTCAAGTTCTCTACAATGGGATATTAACAAATTCCTGTCTGCCACATAACCGCTAGCACGACTCTTGAAAGTTTATACCCTGCAGGGGTGTCCCAACTTAGCCCATCACAAGCTCTCATGGTCAACGAAGGATATTCCTTCTCCCGGGAAGACCCGATCAGTCTCAGAATCCCGGTTACAAGACATTTTGACAATGTTAAAAAAAGACCAGCAAAGCCGCCTGATGTGCCGACAATCCCGATAGCAGCTGCACATATCTTGTTCTCAGGGAAACACCGGATGATACATCCTACGAGTAAAACCATCCCTAAAGTTTCCCCGAGGTGGCCCCGCAGTCTACTCA
>NC_057803.1:225671756-225674209 GCF_018294505.1 Triticum aestivum
CTCAGGAGTGCGACTCCCAAGGGAAAAGTAATAGGTTGTTAGGAAAATGTAAAACCAAGGTTGGGCCTTGCTGGAGGAGTTTTATTCAAAGCGAACTGTCAAGGGGTTCCCATAACACCCAACCACGTAAGGAATGCAAAATCAAGGACCATAACACCGGTATGACGGAAACTAGGGCGGCAAGAGTGGAACAAAACACCAGGCATAAGGCCGAGCCTTCCACCCTTTACCAAGTATATAGATGCATTAATTAAAATAATAGATATTCTGATGTCCCAACATATCCATGTTCCAACATGGAACAAACTTCAGCTTCACCTGCAACTAGCAACGCTATAAGAGGGGCTGAGCAAAAGCGTAACATAGCCAAACAATGGTTTGCTAGGAAGGTGGGTTAGAGGCTTGACATGGCAACATGGGAGGCATGATATAACAAGTGGTAGGTAGCGCGACATAGCGATAGAACGAACAACTAGCAAGCAAAGATAGAAGTGATTTCGAGGGTTTGGTCATCTTGCGTGCAAAGTTCTCAGAGTTGTCATAAGCTTGATCCTCGAAAGCGTACTCAAAAGGTTCCTCATACATGAACTCGACTCCTAGCTCTACCCAAAGCAAGAACACAAGCAAAGGAACAACAATCAAACATGGTGCAATGCACAAGCAACATGATGTTAAACATGGCATGATATGCAAGATATGATATGCAATGCATATGCGTGCTCCGGAAGGAAAGAATGATCAAGGAATCAAATTGGAAAACCAAATATGCTGCTAGAAAGATAAGATGATTTCGGTTGAAATCGATATAAAGATCACCGGAAACGGATGCACGGTTTGCAAATGGCGAGCACAACAAGAATGGTGCAAAACTGTGATTAACATCATGATGGCACTTAGAATGCAACAAGAAACTAAGCTACTGCACTCCAACATATCAGCAAGGCATATGGCAGTGATGTACAAGAGATGTTGACAAAACACGAACACTGAGCTACGGCTAAATCACACTAGAACAGGGTCAAACAAGCATGGCAAAAGTGCAAAAGATATCAGCTTCACAGACTTGGTGAAAATACTAGCATGTCAAAAACAACATCAGGAAGCATTGTTTAGAGCAAGCAAACGACATGCTACAGGAACATATCGTGGCAAATAAAGGCATGGCATGATTCTACTAAATGCATAGAACAACAGTCCCTTACTGATCATCAGCCAAACAGGTACAGAAGCAATGATGGCACCGATATAAACATAGCAAGTTTTATTAAGAGTTTCAGACTTGGAAGAAAAATAGAGCATGACATAAACAAATTTATGATAGCAACTTTGCGAGCTCATGCCACTTACCACAAAGCATTGCATGAGAACACAAGCATACTAATAGTAATAATACATGTTCATGAAGCTAACCATGGCAAGATCAAGTTCATAGGGTACATGCATCACTAGCAACAACCATGACAATATTGATTAACATGTTAACAATCTGCCAGGAACATTTTATAGCAAAAGTAGAGCAAGAAAAAGACATGCTACAGTACTCTATAATTTCAACCAGGGGCTTGAATGGATAAAGAATAACCACATGTTCAAAACATCCTTACTGAAGTAACTCAAAATAAGCATGGATCTCATGGTAGCATCAAGTTTACATGGCATCAAAATAACAGCAGGAAAAGGACTTAGCAAAATCCTAAGTCCCTGAAAACAACAACATTACGGAGCCTAGTTTGCATGCTTGTGCTAGTCACCACATAGATCACAAAAATACAAGACTTGCACCCCTGCAAAGATGGCATTATGTAGTTCAAAACACAGATAGACCGGATGCTCATATAATTGACACATCAAATGCAACAAAAATGACAAATCACCATGATATGATAAGAACCAGCAGCTAACATTTTATAGCACTCTTGCAACAATGAAAATGACATGATAATTGGCAGTAACATGCATGGAAATGCTTCTACCATGAAGAGCCAACGTGATGAACATTTTGACATATCATATGCATGAGTTGGAGCCATGGTCAACGAGATATGCCATGATGAATAGGGCATACAAAATTACTGCCGGGAAAAGACTTAGAAGAATTTCAACCTCTCAGGAAAGTCAACAGGGCGGAGGGGTCCAGGATGGTGCGGTACAGGATGGATCAGGGGCGTTTGGTTTGGGGGAGTGGTGGATCTCATCCCACTCCCCGGATACGGTGCCGGTGAGAGCTCTAGCGAGCTCTCTCGCGAGGAGGAGCTCGGCGACGGGCGTAGGACGACGGAGGAGGTCGAGGAAGGCGGCTCCGGGGCGCGGCCATGGTGGGCGGCGACGCCGGCGGAGTGGCGGCGAAGGCGGCGACCGACATGCGATGGAGACGAGGCGGCAGGGTCCGGCGAGGTGCAGGCGGCGCGCGGTGGAGGTTGAGGCGACGCGTGGGCGGCTGCGTGCAGTAGCAC
>NC_057803.1:225674514-225682003 GCF_018294505.1 Triticum aestivum
ATATATAGGTAGAAGGAGGTAGGAGTGTCCAAATGAGGTGCAGTTTTCGCCCACACAATCGTGATCTGACGACGGAGAACATGGAGGTTGTTTAGATGGGTTATTGGGCTGTTTGAAGGGGTGCTGGGCTGCAACACACAAGGGGCTTTTGCGGTTGCCCGGTTAATCGTTGGGGGATCAAACGGTCTCCAAATGGAACGAAATTTGATAGGCGGTCTACCGGTAGTGTACCAAGGCCACTTGACAAATCTCATCCCATTCCGAGAATGTTTAACTCCCGCTCACGAAAAGATACAAGAGGGGTGCGCCGGGTGCATGTGGGAGTGTCGGATTGCGAAACGGACAACGGGGAAAATGCTCGGATGCATGAGACGAATACGAATGCAAATGAGATGCACATGATGACATGATATGAAATGCATGACATGAACAAAATGCAAAACGAAGAGAAAAACCAAACCACGAAGGGAATATCATATCGCATCTCTGGAGAAGGCACGAGTCGGAGTAACAAATATGGAAAGTTACATCCAGGGTGTTACAAGACTCCACCACTATGAGAGGATCTCGTCCTGGGATCTAAGATGGCACCAGAGAGAAACAGAAGAGAAAGAGGAGAGGTAAAACTAAGTTGCTTCTTTGACAAACGAGTGAAACCAAAGAACCTTGAGAGGTTGAACCATTTTGAGAAAAGAATACAACGGAGATGATAAAAGTTGGAAACACTCCATTAGAAAAAAGGAACAAGGAAGAACGAATTCGGATAGCACTCCGGTTGAAAAGAGATGCAAGACTTGATAAGATGAAAAGAACTTGAGCAGAGGGCACAACACTCCGGTTAAATGGATAAGCATGAAAAGAACATGATCCTCACAAATCGAGATGATGAGTGAAGAGAGCAACATCACAATGCCTCCGGAAGAAAGAATAGAAGATAGATCATTGGAATGAAAGAATGGAGAAGAAAATGCCAACTTCTGCCACAAAAGAGCTTGGAGAGCACCCTTCCAAGAAGGTTATAACGGGGTTGTTGGAAAAACCAGAATAAACTTGTAGTGGGCTTATGGAGAACTTCTCAAAATTGAGGCGAAATTCCGCCACTACGGAAACAAAAGATTGGATTGATATCAACAAGGAGACGAGAAAATTATTTCACCGGGATGATAAATGAAGAACTTGGGTCATTTATGAGCACCATTAACAGAAAAATTCTTAGGGAAAGCTTAAGGTGAAGTATAACCCAAGATAACTCCAATGAAGAGATTGAGGGTTGCAAAGGATCTCATGAACGAACTGAAAATGATGGGTTTAAAATATGTCATTCTGATAACTTGTTAAACATGAAACTCGAAGGGAAATTGTCAAGAATGACATAACACCACCTCAAAAGATGAGATATGAAAGAATTGCACTTCGGATTGCAAGATGAAGAATGCTTGACATCCTCAAAACAAAACATGTTTTGAGCACCATGTTTATCTTTGAGTATAGCTTGGCGGGTCATGACTTCAAGAGAGATCTTGAAGAACAATTGAAGAATGAAGAGAATCCTTCACGAGCCATCATGTTGATCCTCCATGAAGAACTCCGGTAATAAAAGAATGATCAAAAGAAGTGAAGGATGAAAAGAATAATATTGAAGCCTTGCAATGATTGGATGGAGCTTTGCGACGAGATAAAGTGGAAACTTGGAACTCCGGAAGAAAAGATAAAGCATCTACAACCGAGAATGTGATATGATGAACCACTCCGGAAAGAAAAAAAATAGATCACTTGGATGAAACAATAATAAGAATTACATTATGCGTATCCTTCACCAATTAAATTGATGACAAGCAACGGATTTGGCATACTACTTATTCTCGTAGAAAGGATTAAGAGAGATATAGCGCAAACTTGGGAAAGTCTTCAAGGTACCACCCGTAGGATTTAAAAACAAACAAAGAAAAGATAACAAAACACCGGGAAGAATTAGAAAATGAATGAAGATACTTGAGAGAATTTAGATGCAAGTGAATGAAGAGATCCTGAGCTGATTAGAGAATACTTGAATGATGCACCGGTATGATTTGGAGAACGAGAACTGAAAGCTGGAATGAATAATTCTGAGATGATGGTCTCCGGAGAATCAAACTGAAAAGACTCTTGAATTGCTTCGGATGGGTGAAAAGAATTCTCACAATCAGAAATAATTATGAGAGGATGGCATCAAACTTGAACCATGAATCTTTGAAAGAACAGGTAAGGATTTAAAAGGAGCTCTTCTTCGGTCTTTAAAATTCGAGAGTGACGACGAGAAACACCACCATGATTTGTTGAGGCACTCCGGAATGAAAATTAGAATGGTTGAACCAATGATGAAAAGAATGTGAAAGATCTTGGAGAAGGCATTTGACTGATGATAACTCATTCTCACGTCAAACATGGAAAAGAATTTGGGAGTAACTCCGGGAAGATTAGAAGAGTCAGGTAAGATCCTAGGAAAATACCTATGGGTTAGGGCCCACACAAAAGAAACACCGTTGAACGAATACTTGAAAGGGAGATTGCACCGGTTTAATTAAATGACTTGAATGAGATAACAACCTCGAAATAGGTTGAACGGATCTTGAATGAAAAGACGAGCCTTCTGAGATATCTTCAACACTCCAAAACACATGAATAGTGAGAAGTGAATGATTAAGAGGTGCACCGGCATGAGAAAACATTTGAAATGAGGAAAAGAATATGATCAACACCGAAAGATTGCATTGAAAACACCGGGGAAGATAAGAGAACAGAGAATGATAAACTAGAAGCTTCCTTTAGCATCTTCATGAGAATCACCGGATAAGAACACTGAAAGAAAGGAATGAAGAGACTTCACATCAATAAGATGGATACTTGATTAAGAAATCCAAGTCCTTGAAGAAAAAAGGGTGGGAGGGCGGGAAAACAAAGGCAACTTGGGACGGATGAGACAAACACCGATGACAAAACTTAGAGTTGATATTGCAGATATTGAAATGACCGGATCCCCTTGAAGAGAAACACAGCGGTCCAGAAGAAATTGAGATGGCAAACTCGAAGATCAAGAAGGATTTGTATTCACATAGGAATATGGGAACACCGCTTAGGAAAGGTATGGAATCAACATTTGACTTCGAAGCAACTCGAATACCACAACAAAAACAAAAACAAAGGATTGTCTTGAAAAATAAGCCGGAACAAACATACAATAGACCCCATATCGTATCATGTGTCTGTTGGAAATATATTCTAGGAGCTACTTGAATTCCCACCTATAAACTCCCGAAACTTTCTGGTTACGCAATCAGGTGTTGGGGATACAGGGGAAGCATAATATCTCACCCAAACTAACAATTCCTACATCCAGCTGTATCCATCCTTCAACACGTAACCAAGAAACCTTTAGAAACCGCGTACCTCAACCTTTGAAAAAGCATCCTTATAGGAGTTATGGCAATACTCCCGAACTCCCGCCCCAGTACTGGGTGGCGTCGAGGTTATCTCACCAACAACTGCATAAAAGAGATTTTTGATGTCGGCGAACTCAGGTAATCCAGAACTGCAACGATAAAATTGGGACGACAACACCTCAGAGCTCAACTCCTCGAGACACTGCCACAACCCCTAAATGTCAGGAGGGCACCAAGAACAATGTTCTCATCACAAGACTATCGGAATGATTCCAAGATACCCGCGTGATCCTAAAAAAAATTCATGAAATTTGAGGAGAGAAAAGTCAAAACTTCTACGTCACGAGGCCTCACCAGAGCGATGAAGGGACTGAGGATTAAAAAGAATCCTACACTCCGATATATATATAATCCTAAGACTCAAAACATTTTGTTCTAGACTCGACAACGTCAGCGATTCGATCAAGCAGGGGCTCCTAAGTCGGGGATGGCTCTGATACCAACTTGTAACACCCACGATGCGGCTATATCTCCCACATGTCGAGGCACGACTTAGAGGAATAACCGCATTGTGGTTTTGTCACAACAGGGGTAATCTTCACACATTCCCATGTATTGAATAAGAAAGGGACAAAGAGTTGGCTTACACTCGCCACTTCACACAAATAACAAGTTAAACATACATCATCCAGAGTACAATCAAGGTCCGACTACGGAACCAAAATAAAAGAAATCAACACCAAATGCTAGATTCACGATTGTCCCAACTGGGATCCACTACTGATCAACCGGAGAAGACATAAAACATCGATCAAGATCTTCATCAAGCTCCCACTTGAGCTTGGTTGCATCACCTGCACTGGTATCATTGGCACCTGCAACTTTTTGCAAGTATTTGTGAGTCACGAGGACTCAGCAATCTCACACCCGCGAGATCAAGACTATTTAAGCTTATGGGTAGGAAAAAGGTAGTGAGGTGGAGCTGCAACAAACACTAAGCATGTATGGTGATTAACATACGCAAATATGAGAGAGAAGAGAAGCAACACAACGGTCGAGAAGCTAGAAGTGATCCTGAAAACTACTTATGTTCAAGCATAACACAAGAACCGTGTTCACTTCCCAGACTCCGCCGAAAAGAGACCATCACGACTACACAGGCGGTTGATGCATTTTAAGTAAGTCAAGTGTCAAGTTCTCTATAACCGTATATTAACAAATTCCTGTCTGCCACATAACCGCGGGCACGGCTCTCTAAAGTTTATACCCTGCAGGGGTGTCCCAACTTAGCCCATCACAAGCTCTCACGGCCAATGAAGGATATTCCTTCTCCCGGGAAGACCCGATCAGTCTCGGAATCCCGGTTACAAGACACTTCGACAATGCTAAAACAAGACTAGCAAAGCCGCCCAATGTGCCGACAATCCTGATAGGAGCTGCACATATCTCGTTCTCAGGGCAACACCGGATGAGACATTATACGAGTAAAACCAACCCTCAAGTTTCCCCGAGGTGGCCCCGCAGTCTACTCAGTTCGTACCAACACTTAGAGAAGCACCGGCCTGAGGGGGGTTAAAATAAAGATGACCCTCGGGAGCGCGACTCCCAAGGGAAAAGTAATAGGTTGTTAGGAAAATGTAAAACCAAGGTTGGGCCTTGCTAGACGAGTTTTATTCAAAGCAAACTGTCAAGGGGTTCCCATAACACCCAACCGCGTAAGGAACACAAAATCAAGGAACATAACACCAGTATGACGGAAACTAGGGCGGCAAGAGTTGAACAAAACACCAGGCATAAGACCGAGCCTTCCACCCTTTACCAAGTATATAGGTGCATTAATTAAAATAATAGATATTGTGATGTCCCAACATATCCATGTTCCAACATGGAACAAACTCCAGCTTCACCTGCAACTAGCAAGGCTATAAGAAGGGCTGAGCAAAAGCGGTAACATAGCCAAAGAGCGGTTTGCTAGGAAGGTGGGTTAGAGGCTTGACATAGCAACATGGGAGGCATGATATAACAAGTGTTAGGTAGCACGACATAGCGATAGAATGAACAACTAGCAAGCAAAGATAGAAGTGATTTCGAGGGTATGGTCATCTTGCCTGCAAAGTTCTCAAAGTTGTCGAAAGCTTGATCCTCGAAAGCGTACTCAACAGGTTCCTCGTACATGAACTTGACTCCCGGCTCTACCCAAAGCAAGAACACAAGCAAAGGCATAACAATCAAACACGGTGCAATGCACAAGCAACATGATGCGAAACATGGCATGATATGCAAGATATGATATGAAATGCATATGCGTGCTCCGGAAGGAAAGAATGACCAAGGCATCAACTTGGCAAACCAAGTATGCCACTGGAAAGATGAGATGATTTCGGTTGAAATTGATATAAAGATCACCGGAAACGGATGCACGGTTTGCAAATGGCGAGCACAACAAGAATGGTGCAAAACTGTGATTAACAACATGATGGCACTTAGAGTGCAACAAGAAATGAAGCTACTTCACTCCAACATATCAACAAGGCATATGGCAGTGATGTACAAGAGATGCTTGACAAAACATGAACACTGAGCTATGGCTAAATCACACAAGAATAGGTTCAAACAAGCATGGCAAAAGTGCAGAAGATATCAGCTTCACAGACTTGGTGAAAATACTAGCATGTCAAAAATAACATCAGGAAGCACTGTTTAGAGCAAGCAAACGACATGCTACAGGAACATATCATGGCAAATAAAGGCATGGAATGATTCTACTAAATGCACAGAATAAAAGTCCCTTACTGATCATGAGCAAAAAAGGGACAGAAGATATGATGGCACCCATGTAAACATAGCAAGTTTTATTAACAGTTTCAGACTTAGAAGAAAAACATAGCATGGCATAAACAGATTTGTGGTAGCAACTTTGCGAGCTCATGACACTCACCACAAAGCATTTCGTGACAACACAAGCATACCAACAGTAAGAAGACATGTTTGTGAGGCCAACCATAGCAATATAAAGTTAATAGGGTACATGCATCTCTAGCAACAACCATGGCAATATCGATTAACATGTTAACAATCTGCCAGGAACATTTTATAGCAAACGTAGAGCAAGAAAAAGACATACTAAGGCACTCGATAATTGCAACCAGGGGCATGAATGGATAGAGGATAACCACATTTTCAAAACATCCTTACTGAAGTAACTCAAAATAAGCATGGATCTCATGGTAGCATCAAGTTTACATGGCATCAAAATAACAGCAGGAAAATGACTTTGCAAAATCCTAAGTCCGTGAAAACAACAACATTACGGAGCCTAGTTTGCATGCTTGTGCTAGTCACCACATAGATCACAAAAATACAAGACTTGCACACCTGTAAACATGGCATGATGTAGTTCAAAACACATGTAGACCTCATGCTCATATAATGCACACATCAAATGCAACAAAAATGACAAATCACCATGATCTAATAAGAACCAGCAACTAACATTTTCTAGCACTCTTGCAACATTGAAAATGGCATCATAATGGGCAGTAACATGCATCGAAATGCTTCTAACATGAAGAGCTCAACGAGATGAACATTTTGACATATCGTATGCATGAGTTGGAGCCACGACCAACGAGATATGACATGATAACAGGGCATAAAAAATACTACCGGGAAAAGACAGAAGAATTTCAACCTCTTAGGAAAGTCAACAGGACGGAGGGTTCCGGGATGGTGCAGTACATGACGGATGCGGGGCGTTTGGTTCGGGGGAGTGGTGGATCTCATCCCATTCCCCGGATCCGGCACCGGCGAGAGCTCCGGCGAGCTCTCCGGCGAGGAGGAGCTCGACGACGGGCGTAGGACGGCGGAGGAGGTCGAGGAAGGTGGCTCTGGGGCGCGGCCATGGCGGGCGGCTATGCCGGCGGAGTGGCGGCAAAGGCGGCGATCGACATGCGGCGAAGATGAGGCGGCGAGGTCTGGCGTGTGGTGGCAAGGTGCGGGCGGCGCGCGGTGAAGGAGGAGGCGGCGCGTGTGCGGCGGCGTGCGGCAGCGCGCGGGGCGGCGCCTGATGC
>NC_057803.1:225682382-225690887 GCF_018294505.1 Triticum aestivum
GGCGGACATGTCCGGTGGCGGCGCGGACATGTCCGGTGGCAGGAGGAGGAAGAAGCTAGGGTTAGAACGCGAATTTCGGGGAGGGGGGCACATATATATATAGGTAGAAGGAGGTAGGAGTGTCCAAATGAGGTGCGGTTTTCTCCCACACGATCGTGATCCGATGACGGGAACATGGAAGTGGTTTAGATGGGTTATTGGGCTGTTTGAAGGGGTGTTGGGCTGCAACACACAAGGGGCTTTTGCGGTTGCCCGGTTAACCGTCGGGAGATCAAAAGGACTCCAAATGGAACGAAATTTGACAGGCGGTCTACCGGTGGTGTACCAAGGCGACTTGAAAAATCTCGGCCCATTCCAAGAATGTTTAACTCCCTCTCATGAAAAGAGACAATAGGGGTGCACCGGGTGCAGGTGGGAGTGGCGGATTGCGAAACGGACAATGAGGAAAATGCTCGGATGCATGAGATGAATACGAATGCAAATGAGATGCACATGATGACATGATATAAAATGCATGACATGAACAAAATGCAAAACGAAGACGAAAACCCAACCACGAAGGGAATATCATATCCCATCTCCGGAAAAGGCAAGAGCTGGAGTTACCAATATGGAAAGTTACATCCGGGGTGTTACCACGTCGGGGACGGGCCGGAGTAGCGGTTGGGACTACGAGATGTGAGCGGACGAATGAGGAAGGCGGTGACAGCGGCGGCTACGTGACACCCCGGCTCGAGCAGGTTCCCTGAACGAAAGAAGCCAAATGCGGTGATCCTCCTGGACGTCTTCCCGTGAGATGCCGACGACGGTGGCCGCGACAACGACGAGGGGGCAGCAGTCACCACGATCTGATGAGTTCAAATCGAACTAGAGGGGAAAGGAAACAATGGGGATTTGGGTGCTAGGGTTCCATGGAGGGAGAGAGGGGCGCCCAATGACTTGTAGGCGATGGGGGACGCCGCGGATGCGCGCCACGAGGCTGGGGCACCATGGCGGATGGTCGCCACGTCTTCTGCCTTCCCTGTAGTGGAGGTGGGAGGTGACCCACAGTTGGGCTGGGCCTCGCTCTGCACTTGAGGTCCAACCCAACAGTAGATAGGTTTCCCAATTTTTGCTTTATTTCTTTTTCTATTACTGTTTTGCAACCATTTGAGATACCCAATGAATTTTGCTAAATATGAAACTTAGCACATAATTTAATGCATTATGGTGGGGTGGCACAAAATGTTTGGAGTCAAATGGAGTGATTCAAATTTGTATTTGAATTTAAAATGTGTTTAATTAAACCCGGTTATCCACTAAAATATTTCTAGGGGCAATTTGAAAATGCATTTAATGTTGGATCCTCTTTGACAAATACTAGGGGATTATTTATATCATTGTAAAAAATGACACATTGAAGAAAAGTTTTCCCACTTGCAAATTTAAATTAGAACTTGACATAGGCTTTAACCAGGAGATATTAAGTTTAACAAAAAAGGAAGACATGGCATCATTAGATAGGGATTCACTATAGCATAATTATTGGGGCGTTACACTTGGCCAATTGCACCGCGGCTAATCGTGTCTAGTTTGCAGCACACCAGCTCAAGGGTGTGGCCGCAGATTGGTGGGAGAATTATTGTGAAGCACATGAGGATGCTCAAGCTATCACTTGGAATGAGTTTATAGATGCTTTTCGCACCGCCCATATTCCCTCGGGCATCATGGAGCTAAAGAGGTATGAGTTTCGAGCTCTTACTCAAGGAAAGATGACACTGTCTGAATATCTGAGTCGTTTCACGCAGCTGGCACATTATGGAAGGGAAGATATTCCAACTGAAGCTGGCAAGACTGCCAAGTTTTTGAAGGGGCTGAACCCTGGATTGAAGGACAGGCTGGTATCTCATGATTTTCCTACCTTTCAAGCGCTTGTCAACAAGGCTATACTCCAGGAGAACTCTAGGAGGGAGCTAGAGGAACACCACAAGCGTAGAGCACCACAGAGTCACCATGGGGCAGGTAGATCACGACAGATGATTGGTCATCATCCTGGCTATCGTGCATCGTATGTCAAGCCATCAAGGACCAATAACACATTTCAGCCCAATGCATATAAGACTCCACGAGCTGAAGTGGGAGGTAATCATGCTAACTCACCTAGAAAGGCATGCTTCAGTTGTGGGCAAGAGGGGCACTTTGTTGTTGCATGTCCCAATAAGAACATCGGTCCTACTCAAGTGAAGTTCAACTTGGGTTCTACAGCCTAGACACCCGCGGCAGGACGTGGTTGAGGCATTCTTAATACACCCGGGAGTGCACCTCATGCACCAGGACGTGGTAGGGTCAATCATTCACCATCGAGCAAGATCAAGAGTCACCAGATGTTGTTCTTAGTATGTTCCCCATTAACTCGTATTATGGTTCAATACTTTTTGATACTGGAGCTTCTCATTCGTTCATTTCAAGGAGTTTTGCTGAAAAACATCATTTTCGAACTGAGGGTTTGAACTTGCAAATGGTAGTGCAATCACCTGGGGGTATTCGAAGGACTACGCAGAAGTGTCATAAAGTGGTCATAGATATAGAAGGAGTAGAGTTCCTAGCAAATCTCATCCTTATAGACTCCAAAGGCTTGGATATCATTTTAGGAATGAATTGGTTAAGAAAACATAAGGCATTTGTAGATTGTGCTAGGACATCTATTACTTTAACTAGCACTGAAGGGGCCGTTGTGGAATACCAAGCTAGGATTGCACCTCAACCTGAGGTTTTCTGCATGCTGAACAAAGTGAAGGAGTTAATAGTTGAGGACGTTCGAGTAGTGCATGAGTATGCAGATGTCTTCCCAGATGAATTGCTCGGATTGCCACCAAACCATAGATTGAGTTTGTCTTTGAGTTAATACTAGGCACCGCCCCTATTGCAAAGAGACCATATAAGATGACAATGAATGAATTAGCTGAGTTGAAGAAGCAAATTCAAGAGCTAGAAGAGAAGGGTTATATTAGGCCAAGCACATCACCATGGGGCGCACCTGTGCTATTTGTGAAAAAGAAAGATGGTAGCATGCGTATGTGTGTGGATTACCGAGCAGTGTGCAGCAACTATTAAGAATAAGTATCCCTTCCTAAGGATTAATGACTTATTTGAACAGTTGAAGGGAGCATGTGTGTTTTCCAAAATAGATCTTAGATCAGGATACCACCAGTTGAAGATTCACCCACAAGATGTTCCAAAGACTGCCTTTATTACTCGATATGGTCTCTATGAGTTTTTGGTAATGTCATTTGGACTTACAAATGCACCGGCTTACTTCATGTATCTTATGGATAGGGTATTCATGGATTGCCTATATAAGTTTGTTGTAGTGTTCATCGATGATTGTCGCAGGAAACCACGGCCACCTATGGGACCAGGAGGCCCCTTGATGGTTCGGTAGGGGGACGTCACGTTGCACAAAGAGCAGATGAGCGTGGGGCAGCACGACAGAGATCACATAGGCAGTTTTACCCAGGTTCGGGCCGCCGTGAGGCATAAAATCCTACTCCTACTTTGGTGGATTGATGGTGGAAAGGTGGTGGTGAAGCGTAGTACACTCGCCCGGCAAGGGTTGCCTCAGGGCGATGGTGACTACGCGCGTATGGGGGTGTGAGTTATCCAACCTTCTAACCCTTTCTATGGTTCCCATGGGCCTCCTTTTATAGATCAAGGGGTTACCACAATGGCAAAGTAGTCATTACGCACTGAAAATATAGCAAACAGTGCTATCATACCTAACTCTGCGGGCTGATAGGGCGCATTAAATGCACCACTCAATGTCACATCGTTGGTTGCCTGACAAGGCTTGCCGGGCTATCTTGCTAGCTCTGCGCCTGCTCGGTTGACACGTCGCAAGACGGGTGTCGTTTGTGGGTTTGTCCTGTAGGGAGAGGCTGCCATGTGGCGAATGACTGCCACTTAATCATCTTGCGTCTTGACACCACACTGATCGATGACGTGAGTCATGGTGGAATGCTTGGTGAGGTGGTCTTGACTCCGTGAGCCCTGACAGGCCCTGCCGGGATGCCTTGGCTGTCTGCTTCTAAGTGTGGCCTTACCCCTTGCCAGGCTTGCCTGCCCGGCAAGGCAGATCTTTCTTTTGGCATTGTATTACTTCTCTGGCTTGGTCTGGTGCTTTGATCTTGTTCCCGTGCCTGTGCACAGTTTGGGCAACAGACCCAGGGTTTGTTGCACCGACAGAAGCCCCCGGGCCTGCCCCGAACGCGCTGCCGAGCGTCGCCGGGGTAGGGCCTAATAAGTGCACAGGCAGGGTTGCTGAAGAGGCTGGTCTCTTGAGGACTTCTTTGCTTCTTCATTAGTCTTGATTCTGGGCCAGTTTCCGGTTTCTTCGCGTGCCGTGTAAAGCCAATAGTGGTGGGGCCGCTCCAGTAATGGCCCATGAATGACTTTAACGCATGGGGTAGAAACTGCCAATTCACTCTTCCCACCACGCCCTTATCTTTAGCCATGTATGTTGCATGCATCATGCGGGGTAGGTAACGGAGGCATGTGGCGAGGGAGAGCATCAAGGTGAGGTCCCGGTCGTCTTGAATTGGCGGAGGAGGACGGTGGTCGCCTGTTGATGGAGCGGCTCCCCTCCTCGCCCCGCCTATAAAAGGGAAGGGCAGAGGAGGGTAGAATCACTCATCCTCGCATTCCTCCTCCTCTGTCTTCCGCTTCTTGTTAGATATGTTGGAGGAGAGAGCCTGGGGCCAGCCCCTGGGCTCTAGGTTGGGGCAAGTGTTGCTAAATGCTGGTGCTGACGCTCGGGGAGTGAGCCTGGTCCATGCTGTGGTGAACCTCTTGGTTCCTTCGAGGCTCGGACGGGAGGCGGGGCTGGAGAGCATTGGTAATCCCAGCACAGCCCCTCCCGGAAGTCTTGGGGTTGATGTCGATGAGAGGCGCGCATTCCTGCCCGCCAAGGTGGGGAGTGGTGTGCCTCAAACCCCCTTGCCGTCTTGGCCGCTTGCTGTCTCCCCGGGGAAGGTACTGGACTGGAGTCTTGGCGCTTCTTGGGAGCAGTGGTGGTGAGGAGAAAATGAGGGAAGACGGAGAAGGCGGGTGGCAGGGGGTCAGGTTGGAGTACGATGGCGTGGATGCTTTCGCCTCCGACCGGCGACCTGTCGCCTCATCTTCGCACTCTTCCCCTCCCTCCCCGGCATCATCATCACTAGCCTCCTAGAGTGATAGCTGGGGAGGGATTTCCTCTTGGCGCCTTCGCCTCCCCACCAGCAGTCTTCCAACTGAGCTTTGCTGGCTTTGGAGGTGGTGACCAGAGGGTGCCGCCCCGTCCTCCGTACTCCTCCTTCGCAGCCTCGCCACTCCCGGTCTTGTCAGGCCGCGCCAAGCGGGTCCTGACGGGACCAGGGTGGGCTCCTACTTGGGCGCCCCTTTTCTCGTCTTTTCCTCCTTTCGCCGCAGTGCCTGAAGGAGGGAAAACAAAAAGAGGGGGTTACGAGGCACTTATCTTTTTTTTTTCAATCTTAAACCTGCCGGCACTTGACAAATTTTAATTCAAATAATGTAATCTCTCAAGACCATGTTTGTGTTCTGTAATGCTTGTACTTGTATCAGCATATTAATGAAAAAGATGAACCTTGCCGAGAACCCGTGCATGTGTATGTCCATGCAGAGGCGAGATGCCTCTTTAATGTAAATAAACGAGTTTTCCCCGGCAGGCTATCCTGCCGGCACCCTTTTTGTCTGCCGGAGAGCTACGTCTACCGGGTAACAAACAAAGGGACCAACCCCCCACCAACTTCTTTTTACCAAAGGCCACTTCGACCATCCTGATAGAAGCAATGTTCGAGTCAGGGATGGGAGGACCTAAGTCTCAAAAGAGTGGCGAGGCTTTCTTATGCACAAGTTATAGCCTTACATAACACTAATGGACATGAGGTAAAACTTATCTGTCTGGCTTGCCGGGGATCGTAGTGCTGAGCAATCTTCTCAACTCCTTGTCGAAGCCAAATTCACGGCAGGAACATGTAGCTTCATGCAGATGAGAATGAATGATGTATGCGATCCTATCTATATGCATATGAATTCTCATGAAATGCTTATGCAGTGATCTTGGAATGCTTATGCATGCATGCAATCTTGGTCAGGGCCCCGCACAACACTTCTTTATTTTATCTTGCATGGGGTCATCACCCTGACTTTGTACAAGGGGTTACATGCAGCTGAGGCAGGGCCTGTACAAAAGGGTGGCTGTCGGGCAGGGCCCGACAGCCGCGCCTTACAGGTAGAACTTGTGGAGATGCTCAATATTCCATGAGTTTTGCAACTGAGTGCTATCTCCGGTCTCCAGATGGACCGCGCCAGGTCTGGTGACTCGTACTATTCAGTATGGGCCTACCCACTTCGGTGACAACTTGTTTGTACCCTTGGCAGACTGAATGCACCTAAGGACAAGGTCGCCTTCCTCAAAACACCCGGGTGTGAACCCTGCGGCTATGATAGCGACGCAGGGCTTGCTGCTAGCGTGCAGCATGCGTAGCATCCCGGAGACGGTTCTCCTCGAGTAGCACAGCGTCGTCACGCCGGTGCTGATCTTGGGCTACTTCATCGTAGGCAAGCACTAGATGTGACCCGTAAATGAGTTCTGTGGAGATAACTGCTTCTGCCCCGTAGACCAGGGAGAAGGGAGTCTGCCTGGTAGCTTGGTTTGGTGTTGTCCTAAGGGACCAGAGAACTACTGACAGCTCCTCGATCCACTGCCTGCCGTACTTCTACAACGTATCAAAAGTTCTTTTCTTGAGTCTGCGCAATACTTCAGCATTCGCCCTCTCAGCTTGTCCATTGCTTCGGGGGTGTGCCATAGAGGCAAATGAGATCTTGCATCTGAGGGCCTAAACATATTGCATGAAGGCGCGACTCATGAACTGGGTGCGGTTGTCGGTAATGATCCTTGCCGGAACTCCAAAACAACACATCAGATCTTTCAAGAACTTGATAGCTGACTGAGCAATCACCTTTCTCACGGCAGTCACTTCCGGCCACTGTGTAAACTTGTCGATGGTGACGAACAAGAATTCAAAGCCCCCGATTGCTCTGGGGAAAGGGCCGGTGATATCTAGCCCCCAGACCGAAAATGGCCATGATAGAGGGATTGTTTGAAGAGCTTGGGCAGGCAGGTGGGTTTTCTTGGAATGGAACTGACAGGCTTCATATTTCATGACTAGCTCGATCGCATCTTGGAGGGATGTGGGCCAATAGAATCCTTGTAGGAATGCTTTCCCAACTAATGCCCTTGATCCAATGTGGGAGCCGCACATTCCTCTATGGATCTCGGCCAGCAATTCCTTTCCTTCTTCCTGGCAAACACACCTAAATTTCACACCATTGGGCCTCCTTCTGTATAGAGTGTCATCGACAAACTGATACATACTGCCCTTGCTACCTCTTGAGCATTGCTTTGGTTTTCCCTTGAAGAGGAAAGGGTGGTGCAGTAAAGCAGCATAAGTATGTCCCTCGGTTTTTGAGAACCAAGGTATCAATCTAGTAGGAGACCACGCGTGAGTCACCTCGAACCTACACACACAAATAAGAACCTCGCAACCAACATGATAAAGGGGTTGTCAATCCCTTCATGGCCACTTGCAAGAGTGAGATCTGATAGAGATGATAATAATAAGATAAGTATTTTTGGTATTTTTATGATATAGATTGAAAGTAAAGATTGCAAAATAAAGTAGATTGGAAACTTGTATGATGGAAAATAGACCCATGGGCCATAGGTTTCACTAGTGGCTTCATTCAAGATAGCATAAGTATTACGCTGGGTGAAGAAATTACTGTCGAGCAATTGATAGAAAAGCGAATAATTATGAGAATATCTAGGTATGATCATGTATATAGGCATCACGTCCATGACAAGTAGACCGAAACGATTCTGCATCTACTACTATTACTCCACACGTCGACCGCTATCCAACATGCATCTAGAGTATTAAGTTCATAAGAACAGAGTAATTGTAACATCCCAAATTTTCAATTTGGAATGTTATACATTAGATCATCATTGCATATTATATTTTATTGCATTTTTGGCTTGATCCTAGAAATTCTACGCAACTCAAGGACCTACGGAGAGAGTTGGGGATTTCATTATTTTCATATTCGAGTTTTCTCGAATTTTGGAAAGCGAATCGTTTGATTTTAATTATTTTCTCCTTGATTATTTCTTTTATAAAAATAAAAGAGAGAGGATAAAATGAGTTCCTCAAAATAGATAAATATTGAAGATTTAATATTAAAATCAAATAAGATTTTTATTTGGAGTTTTATCGTTATTTTATTTGAATTAGGAAAAATATGCGTTTTTCAAAATTGCATTCTAGGCCCAAATAAATGTTCACCTTGTCAGACTTATTTTTAGAGGACGGGGAAAATTTATTTCAAAATTTTTAGGGTATGTTTAGTATTTCTTTCCTTTCTTTTTCCGCACGCCGAAATTATTTCAAAAAAAGGTGAACCGACTCC
>NC_057803.1:225691336-225699338 GCF_018294505.1 Triticum aestivum
GCTGCCTTCGCCGCCCGCCACTGCCGCCGCCGCACCGGAGCCGCCCCGCCGTCGCCGGACCCTGCCGGACCCGAGGTTGCCGCCTCTGTTTTCATGAGAAAACCATTTGGTTCTTTTCGAAACCCTAGATCCATTTTTTAGATCCGGTTCGGTTTATATTTTTCGGTTTAGTTATTTAACGAACGCCTGTTTTTACGTTGGTTTTAAAGAATGGTTTTCACCTTTTAGCCGCAGACAGCGAACGTTCGTTCGTTAGCCTGTTCGTCAGTTTTTCTTTTTCTTGGATTTTCCGTGATTATTTTCGATCGCGATTTCTGATTCGATTTTCGTTTTAGTATAACTTTTTGCTTGTTTATCGGAATCAGGCGATTCAAGCGCCTAGAGTTTTGTCTTGAAACCCTCTTTCCGTTTAACCAACTTGAACAATATTTTGATAAAGTAAAATTCTTTAGTCCAGATTAGTAATCGAATCTTGTTTCTTTTGCAGTTTGAGTTTCGTTGCTCCGTTTGATTTGATTCTTTTTGCAAACCGGAGTTCTTAAGTTGAACTTTCTGGTTAGATCTCTTATTTGAGTTTTATCTGTGCCCTTGTTTGATTGCTTATTGTATGCTTGTTTGATTGCGATAGAGTACCCGGAGTGCGAAGCGTGCTACATCGAGTCTCTAGGTTTTGCGGATCATCAGCAAGGCAAGTAACACTTTGATCATATCCCTTTATCACCCAGTTTTTATGCATTAGTTTCAACCCTCAAACATTGCATCGTTAGGAATTGATAACATGTGGGATTGGGAAGTAGATGAGGTAATACCTATTCACCTGTTTATTATCAAACCCTTGGGAGTTACTTCTACCTATTGCTTATATTTCTACGCTATGCTCGTGGACGTGGATTGGGTTTGAGTGAAACCATGACAGATGTGAGATTGTTAATTAATGGTTCAACTTAAGGTGTCAACTTTAATACACATCTGGGTGGATTGCTTGTCGGGCACCTGGAGAATCCAGTGTTGTCCTAGGATATCCCAGAGTATCCGTGTGATAATCCTAAGGTCCGCCACCCAGGCTCAAAGGGAACTGAGATATTTCATGCTAGAAACTTCCGTGTGCAACCACAAGCTATTATGGGCTCTAGCATAGTTGAGTAAGTTGCGTGAAGCTCTTGAAGAGGTAGACTAGCAGATGTAGTGGGTTATAGGTGGTATAGTCTATCCAGAGTAGAGAGTTAATACTTCTGAAAGACTGTGTCTTGGTCATCCATTTCTCAAACACCATGTAGTGCGAGAAATCCAACGGAGGAGATTGAGTCTTGTGGGAAAAAGTGCACAAACCTCTGCAGAGTGTACAAACTAATCATGGTTATCCGTGTCCCCGGTTATGGACATCTTGAGTATCTAGTACTTGGATTATCATATGTATCTCATCACTCTAAATTAATATTGTTGGGTTGATAATTACTTTTAATTGGGATTGAGTTGGAGGAACCTTCTCAATGATGTTTCAACTACCATGATAGTTAAATAAAATCTATGCCTTTGTTGTAGGAAAAAATTGGCTTTTCGCAAAATCTTTAACCGTAGAGCTTTCCACCAGCCAAATATGCATATAGTGACAACATTATTCTGTTCTTGCTCTACTGTGTTATATTGCCAGCATATTCCATGTGCTGACCCGTTTTCGGGCTGCAACGTATTATGTTGCAGACTTTTCATACGAGGAGTAAGGTTCGTTAGGTCGTTGCCGTACAGCTCAGCTATGCCGTTGGAGTTGATGGACTCACTTTATCTTCCAAGCCTTCCGTTGTTATCGTATTAGATGGCCTTAAGCCATATTTATTGTAATAAGTTCTCTATTGAGACATTCGATGTAATAAGTGTGTGATTGCTACTCTATTATAAATCCTTCGAGTACTGTGTGTGTCAGCATTACCGATCCAGGGATGACACTGAAGCACAGAGACTTGACCGTTTGAGGTCGGGTCACTACAACATGGTATCAGATCACACGCTGAGTGTAGGACACGACCACTAAGCTAAAGACCCAGATCACCACTCTCTTCTCATTTCTGACTCCTCTCCATTTTCTACTGTTTAGGATGGCAGACGCAAGGAACAAGTTTGCACAACCGGATGAAGAAGCACCTTTTGGACAACACTTGAAGGAAGTCACTAAGTACCTGAACATTGGAATACCAAGCTTCACCGGGATTTACAACGCCACTTACCAGAAGAGGAGCGATGGATGATTCAAGTTCAAGTTCTAGGAAGGACATCTGCGCCAGTCACCAAACCCATAGAGTTTTCCTTTGATGCACCAACCTGGAGTCTAGGAAAGAGTATGGCAGCTCACATCACCATGGGATGCATTGGAGAAGTTTACCATAAGGAGCCTAAGGATACTATCTATCAGATTTGTGGGCACCAAGATGAGCAATGGGAGATGATCAGCACCAGGAAGGATAGATCAATCGCAGCTTTCATCCAGCAGTTAAACCAGCACATTCGTCGCCAGGAGAACCAGATGTGCGCAGGCATGATAGATCTGAAGAAGGCAATGACAAGGATCACAGAACTGGAGGAAGAACTCCAGGCTACTCACGAAGATTATGAGGAGGAAATTGTCGTAATAGTGGAGAAAAATGATGATCTGGAAAGGAAGCTGGGAGTATTCATGGGAGACCCCGCGCCAGGAGGAGAAGACGATGAACCGAAGGAGATTCGTTCTGAGGACTACATCATCATCGACGACGCCGACTCGGACCCCGACGATAGCGATGATGACTATGAAGACGAGGCTGGAGCAGACATCATGGAGTCTTCGACCGATCAATATTTCTAGTAGACCACCACATCAGTAGTAGTATTCCACCATGTATATAGTATAGTCCGAGCACTTTTGTAACAATAGTTAGATCAATTGTAAGCCTTGCTTGATTGATTGAGTGATATGATTGTGTTTATCTCATGTGCATATGGGTAGTGTTTTTCTCACTAGACCTCATTCTATTCTATTCTCTTCCCTCTAAACCCTCAGATGCCTCCGAGACATGACCCCGGATTTACTTTCCCACCGGTGCTCACTCAGTTGATCCAACAGCAGAATACACTAATGCAGTTGTTAGTTCAGAATCAAGGCAACAACAACAACAACAACCCACCACCACCACCAGTTGACAACTTAGCCCGCTTTCTAAGGTTGCAGCTGCCGGTGTTTTCCAGCAGCACCGAGCCGATAGTGGCAGATGATTGGCTCCGTAGGATTGGAAGGGAGTTGACAACTGCAGGTTGTATAGATGTTGAGAAGGTGCATTTTGCCGCACATCAGTTGGATGGACCAGCAGCCTCATGGTTGGAGAATTACACAGTCACCTATCCTATAGCCACTGTTACATGGGATCAGTTTCAGCAAGCATTCCGAACCGCCCATGTCTAAACAGGAGCTATGAGCATGAAGAAGCATGAGTTTCACAACTTGCGCCAAGGGAACCATACTGTGGGGCAGTACGTGGATGAATTTAGTAAGCTGTCTCGTTATGCCCCTGACGATGTGGCCACAGATGCTGCGAAGCAAGATAAGTTTATGGAAGGGCTGAATGATGAGATGAGCATGCAGTTGATGGTGGCAACATTTAACAACTACCAGGAGTTGGTAGACAAGGCTCTTGTGCTTGAAGGGAAGCAACAACAAATTGAGAGATGCAAAAGGAAGTATGGACAAGGAAGGTACAACTCAGGAGCTCAGTAGAAGCCTCGTCTAACCCCGAACTCGGGAGGACTTTTTCATAACCATGGAGGTCATAACCATAACGGAGGAAGTTCACATAACCAAAATGGTTCCAAGAATGGGACTGGAAACGGAACAAGCAACAATCAGACCCACTCCAATCCAGCCACACCCGCCAAGAGAGACCTAAGTACATTACTTGCTTCAAGTGCGGGAAGACTGGACACTATGCCACAGAGTGCCCTGAAGCGAAGAATGGAAACGGTAATGGGAGCGCTGGGAAGAAGCCTAATCCATTCAACAAAGGACAAGTGAACAATGTTAACATGGAGGAGGTTGAAGGGCAGCCAGACGCAGTTATCAGTAAGTTTTTGGTTAAGTCTTGTACCGCCCTTGTTCTTTTTGATACCGATGCATCACATTTATACATATCAAGGGGATTTGTGGATAAGTTTTAACTACCAAACCAAACCCTTAGGACCCCTCTGTTAGTAAGTTCACCTGGAGCAGAGTATATGGCCAGCCGATGGTGCGACTAGATACCCCTAACCATTGGTAGCCATGTTTTTCCGTCAAACCTAATAATTTTGGAGTCACAAGGATTGGATGTGATATTAGGCATGGACTGGATGTCAAAGTATGGAGGAAGCATTGACTGTGCTAGTAAATCAATTTGTCTCACCACCCGGAGGGAAAAAAGATCTAGTATGTATCTAGACATGCGCCTAGGAGGATCCAAGTAAATACCCTCACGGGAGTTATTCAGGAGGAAGTTCCTGTAGTGAAGGATTACCCAGATGTTTTTCCAGAGGAGTTACTAGGCATGCCACCGGATCGAGACATCGAGTTTTTGATAGAGCTATTGCCAGGTACCAGGCCAATATCAAAGAGACCCTACCGGGTGCCCGCAAATGATCTGGAGGAGATTAAGAAGCAGATCAAGGAGTTATTGGAGAAAGGTTACATCCGACGGAGTTCATCACCATGGGGAGCCCCAGTGCTTTTGGTTGAGAAGAAGGATAAGTCTCTAAGGATGGTAGTTGATTATCGTGCATTGAATGAGGTGACTATCAAGAACAAATACCCACTGCCGATGATCAATGATTTGTTTGACCAGTTGCAAGGAGCTAAGGTGTTCTCAAAGGTTGATCTGCGATCAGGATATCACCAGCTGAAGATCCGTGAGAAGGATATACCTAAAACCGCATTTACCACAAGGTACGGGTTATATGAGTATACGGTCATGTCATTTGGACTGACTAACGCCCCTGCCTATTTCATGAGCATGATGAACAAGGTGTTCATGGAATATTTGGATAAGTTTGTTGTGGTTTTCATTGATGATATAATGGTATACTCGAAGAATGAAGAGGAGCATAAAGAGCATTTGCGTTTAGATCTCGAGAAACTCAGGGAACATCAGTTGTATGCCAAGTTCAGCAAATGTGAGTTTTGTTTGAAAGAAGTTGGATTCCTTGGACATGTTATATCAGGAGAAGGTATAGCAGTAGAACCCACCAAGGTACAGTCAGTCACTGAATGGTTGGCACCCACTTCAGTTAGCGAGACCCACAGTTTTCTTGGACTTGCAGGATACTACCGGAGATTTATAAAGAATTTTTCCAAGATTGCGAAGCCAATAACAGAGCTATTGAAGAAGGATATCAAATTTAAATGGATGGAAGAATGTGAAGCGAGTTTTTAGGAGTTAAGGAAACGTCTAACTACAGCCCCAGTACTAATTCTGCCGGATATACGCAAGGATTTCCAAGTGTATTGCGACGCCTCTCGCTTAGGACTTGGAGGAGTACTGATGCAGGACGGAAGAGTTGTTTCGCATGCCTCGCGACAACTGAAACCGCATGTTAAATTATGCCACGCTTGACTTGGAGTTGGCTACCGTAGTTCATGTGTTGAAGACTTGGAGACATTATCTTATTGGAAACCATTGCGATGTATACACTGACCATAAGAGTTTGAAGTACATTTTCACACAGAAGGAGCTGAACCTTAGGCAGAGGAGATGGTTGGAGCTTATAAAGGATTATGACATGAAGCTTCACTATCATCCAGGCAAGGCCAACGTCATAGCAGACGCTTTGAGCCGGAAGAGTTATGCCAACACGCTCATAAGCGCGGGATTGCCAAAGGAGTTGGCAGAGGATCTCAGGGAGCTTCGGTTGGAGATTGTCCCTAGAGGTTTTGTTGCAACAATGGAAGTTCAGTCTACATTGTTATGAAAGATTCGAGAAGCTCAGAAGGATGACAAAGAGATCGCCGAGATAAAAGAGAGAATGAGCAAATGAAAGGCCAAAGGTTTTCATGAGGATGAACACGACACCTTGTGGTTTGAGGACCGTGTTTATGTGCCCAATAACACAGAGATCAGGAAGTTAATACTCCAGGAGGCTCATGACTCACCATATTCGATTCACCCCGGAAACACCAAGATGTATGTGGATTTAAAGGAGAATTTCTGGTGGACTGGTATGAAGAAGGATATTGCCGAGTATGTAGCCGTATGTGATGTATGTGAGAGAGTGAATGCAGAACATCAAAAGCTAGCCGGATTGTTACAACCTATGCCAATACCCGAATGGAAGTAGGATAAGCTTCGCATGGATTTCATCACCGGATTGCCCAGGACCAAATCAGGATATGATTCTATATGGGTAGTAGTTGATCGCTTGACCAAAGTAGCTCACTTTATCCCAGTGAAAACCACCTATACAAGTGCCAAGTTGGCAAAGATATACATGAATAGGATCGTATGTTTGCATGGAGTTCCGAGAACAATTGTATCAGATAGAGGAACCCAGTTTACCTCAAAGTTTTGGAATCAGTTGCATGAAACTTTGGGAACCAGACTGGAGTTCAGTACAGCTTTTCACCCAAAAACAGATGGACAGACCGAGAGAGTCAACCAGATTCTGGAGGATATGCTGAGAGCTTGTGCACTAGATTATGGATCTAGTTGGGATGACAACTTGCCCTACGCAGAGTTCTCATACAACAACAGTTACCAGGCCAGTTTGAAGATGGCACCTTTCAAAGCCTTGTACGAAAGGAGGTGCAGGACATCGTTGTTGTGGGATGAAGTTGGAGACCGTCAGTTGTTTGGACCAGATTTGATTAAGGAATCAGAAGAGAAGGTTAAATTGATT
The DNA here is from genome assembly GCF_018294505.1 of Triticum aestivum. NCBI lineage: Eukaryota > Viridiplantae > Streptophyta > Magnoliopsida > Poales > Poaceae > Triticum > Triticum aestivum. The sequence goes on from NC_057803.1 coordinate 225,698,222, forward strand.
AGAGATAGACTGAAGGTAGCTCAGTCCCGACAGAAGAGTTATGCAGATTCAAAATGCAAGGAGGTAGTCTATGAAATCGGAGACAGAGTGTATCTTCGGGTATCACCACTCCGAGGAGTTAAGCGCTTTGGAGTTAAGGGAAAGTTAGAGCCACGCTTTGTGGGACCATACAGAGTTTTGGAACGTATGGGAGAAGTTGCTTATAAGTTGGAATTACCCGAAGGATTGTCAGGAGTTCACGATGTGTTCCACGTTTCTCAGCTGAAGAAGTGCCACACAGAGATGGCCGACATTCCTCTGAGAGATACAGTACCGCTGGAAGCGATTCAGTTGGACAATGATTTGACCTATGAGGAGAAGCCAGTCAGGATTCTCAAGTTTGCCAGTCGAGTTACCCGCAGCAAGGTTATTAAGTTTTGCAAAGTTCAGTGGAGCCACCATACCGAGGACGAAGCCACCTGGGAACGAGAGGAAGACCTACGCAAGGACCATCCATACCTATTTTCTAGCCAACCCGAATCTCGAGGCCGAGATTCATCTTAAAGGGGGTAGGTTTGTAACATCCCAAATTTTCAATTTGGAATGTTATACATTAGATCATCATTTCATATCATATTTTATTGCATTTTGGCTTGATCCTAGAAATTCTACGCAACTCAAGGACCTACGGAGTGAGTTGGGGGTTTCATTATTTTCATATTCGAGTTTTCTCGAATTTTGGAAAGAGGGTCGTTTGATTTTAATTATTTTCTCTTCGATTATTTCTTTTATAAAAATAAAAGAGAAAGGATAAAATGACTTCCTCAAAATAGAGAAATATCGAAGATTTAATATTAAAATCAAATAAGATTTTTATTCGGAGTTTTATCGCTATTTTATTTGAATTAGAAAAAATATGCGTTTTTCAAAATTGCATTCTTGGCCCAAATGTTCACCTTGTCCGGCTTATTTTAGAGGACGGGGAAAATTTATTTCGGAATTTTTGGAGTCCGTTTATCATTTCTTTTCTTTCTTTTTCTGCATGTCGGAATTACTAAAAAAAGTGAACCGACTCCGGGCCGTACCTGAGCGGGACTCCGCCCGGGGGGCCTTTTTAAGCCGCTACCACCCCAAACCC
>NC_057803.1:225699645-225708876 GCF_018294505.1 Triticum aestivum
CGCCGCCGCCCCGCGCCGCGTCGCCGCTCGCCGCTGCCGCCGCCGCACCATAGCCGCCCCGCCGTCGCCGGATCCCGTCGGACCCCGCCAGACCCGAGGTAGCCGCCTTGGTTTTCATGAGAAAATTGTTTGGTTTTTTCGAAACCCTAGATCCATTTTTTAGATCCGTTCGGTTTATTTTTTCGGTTTAGTTATTTAACGAACACCCGTTTTTACATTTGTTTTAACGAACGGTTTTCACTGCTTAGCCGCAGACAGCGAACGTTCGTTCGTTAGCCTGTTCTTCATTTTTTCTTTTTCTTGGATTTTCCGTGATTATTTTCGATCACGATTTCTGATCCGATTTTCGTTTTAGGATAACTTTTCGCTCGTTTATTAGTATCAGGCAATTCAAGCGCCTAGAGTTTCGTCTCGAAACCCTCTTTCCGTTTAACCAACTTGAACAAGATTTTGATATAGTAAAATTTGAATTTAGTCCAGATTAGTAATCAGATCTTCTTTCTTTCGATGTTTGAGTTTCGTTGCTCCATTTGATTTGATTCATTTTGCAAACCGGAGTTCTTAAGTTGAACTTTCTGGTTAGATCTCTTATTTGAGTTTTACACGTGCCCTTGTTTGATTGCTTATTGTATGCTTGTTTGATTGCGATAGAGTTCCCGGAGTGCGAAGCGTGCTACATCGAGTCTCTAGGTTTTGCGGATCATCAGCAAGGCAAGTAACACTTTGATCATATCCCTTTATCACCCAATTTTTATGCATTAGTTTCAACCCTCAAACATTGCATGGTTAGGACTTGATAACATGTGGGATTGGGAAGTAGATGAGGTAGTACCCATTCACCTGTTTATTATCAAACCCTTGGGAGTTACTTCTATGTATTGCTTATATTGCTATGCTATGCTCGTATACGTGGATTGGGTTTGAGTGAAACCATGACAGATGTGAGATTGTTAATTAATGGTTCAACTTAAGGTGTCAACTTTAATACACATCTGGGTGGATTGCTTGTCGGGCACCTGGAGAATCCAGTGTTGTCCTAGGATATCCCGGAGTATCCGTGTGATAATCCTAAGGTCCGCTACCCTGGCTCAAAGGGAACTGAGATATTTCATGCTAGAAACTTCCGTGTGCAGCCACAAGCTATTATGGGCTCTAGGATAGTTGAGTAAGTTGCGTGAAGCTCTTGAAGAGGTAGACTAGCTGATGTAGTGGGTTATAGGTAGTATAGTCTATCCGGAGTAGAGAGTTAATGCTTCTGAAAGACTCTGTCTCGGTCATCCGTTTCTCAAACACCATGTAGTGCGAGAAATCCAATGGAGGAGATTGAATCTTGTGGGGAAAAGTGCGCAAACCTCTGCAGAGTGTACAAACTAATCATGGTTAGCGGTGTCCCCGGTTATGGACATCTTGAGTATCTAGTACTTGAATTATCATATGTATCTCATCACTCTAAATTAATATTGTTGGGTTGATAATTACTTTTAATTGGGATTGAGTTGGAGGAACCTTCTCAATGATGTTTCAACTACCATGATAGTTAAATAAAATCTATGCCTTTGTTGTAGGGAAAAATTGGATTTTTGCAAAAACTTTAACCGTAGAGCTTTCCACCAGCCAAATATGCATATAGTGATAGCATTCTTATGTTCTTGCTCTACCGTGTTATATTGCCAGCATATTCCATGTGCTGACCCGTTTTCAGGCTGCAACGTATTATGTTGCAGACTTTTCAGACGAGGAGTAAGGTTTGTTAGGTCGTTGCCGTACAGCTCAGCTATGCCGTTGGAGTTGATGGACTCACTTTATCTTCCAAGCCTTCCGCTATTATCGTATTAGATGGCCTTAAGCCATATTTATTGTAATAAGTTCTCTATTGAGACATTCGATGTAATAAGTGTGTGATTGCTACTCTGTTATAAATCCTTCGAGTACTGTGTCAGCATTACGATCCAGGGATGACACTGAAGCATAGAGACTTGACCGTTTGAGGTCGGGTCGCTACAGTAATGCCTTAAGCAAGATGACATGATGTAGAGGGATAAACTCATGCAATATGATATAAACCCCATCTTTTTATCCTCGATGGCAACAATACAATATTTGTTGTTTCCCTTTCTGTCACTGGGATCGAGCACCGCAAGATTGAACCCAAAGCTAAGCACTTCTCCCATTGCAAGGAAGATCAATCTAGTAGGCCAAACCAAACTGATAATTCGAAGAGACTTGCAAAGATAAACCAATCATACATAAAAGAATTTAGAGAAGATTCATATATTGTTCATAGATAATCTGGATCATAAACCCACAATCCATCGGATCTCAACAAACACACCGCAAAAGAAGATTACATCGAATAGATCTCCAAGAGAATCGAGGAGAACTTTGTATTGAGATCCAAAGAGAGAGAAGAAGCCATCTAGCTACTAGCTCTGGACCCGAAGGTCTGAGGTAAACTACTCACACATCATCAGAGGGGCCATGGAGTTGATGTAGAGGCCCTCCATGATCGATGCCCCTCCAGCGGAGCAACGGAAAAGGCCCCAAGATGGGATATCTTGGGTACAGAAGGTTGCGGCAGTGGAAACAGGGTTTCATGGTTCTCCTGGATGTTTGCGGGGTATATAAATATATATAGGAGGAAGAAGTAGGTCGATGGAGCAACGAGGGGCCCACGAGGGTGGAGGGCGCGCCCAGGGGGGTAGGCGCGCCCCCCTGCCTCGTGGCCTCCTTGTTGATTGCTTGACGTCCACTCCAATGTCCTCTGGATCACGTTTGTTCCAAAAATCACGCTCCCGAAGGTTTCATTCCGTTTGGACTCTGTTTGATATTCCTTTTCTGCGAAACACTGAAATAGGCAAAAAACAACAATTTGGGCTAGGCCTCCGGTTAATAGGTTAGTCCCAAAAATAATATAAAAGTGTAAAATAAGGCCCGTTATCATCCAAAACAGATAATATAATAGCATGGAACAATCAAAAATTATAGATACGTTGGAGACGTATCAAGCATCCCCAAGCTTAATTCCTGCTCGTCCTCGAGTAGGTAAATGATAAAAACAGAATTTTTGATGTGGAATGCTTCCTAACATATTTCTCAATGTAATTTTCTTTATTGTGGCATGAATGTTCAGATTTGAAAGATTCAAGATAAAAGTTTAATATTGACATAAAAATAATAATACTTCAAGCATACTAACTAAGCAATCATGTCTTCTCAAAATAACATGGCCAAAACCTACAAAATCATATAGTTTGGTCATGCTCCATTTTCATCACACAAGAATGCTCTCATCATGCACAACCCCGATGACAAGCCAAGCAATTGTTTCGTACTTTAGTAATCTCAAACTTTTTTCAACTTTCACGCAATACATGAGCGTGAGCCATGGATATTGCACTATGGGTGGAATAGAATATAATGAAGGGGGTTATGTGTAGAAGACAAGAAAGGAGAAAGTATCACATCGACGTGGCTAATCAATGGGCTAGGGAGATGCCCATCAATTGATGTCAATGCAAGGAGTAGGGATTGCCATGCAACAAATGCACTAGAGCTATAAATGTATGAAAGCTCAACAAAAGAAACTAAGTGGGTGTGCATCCAACTTGCTTGCTCACAAAGACCTAGGGAACTTGAGGAGGCCCATTGTTGGAATATACAAGCCAAGTTCTATAATGAAAAATTCCCACTAGTATATGAAAATGACAAAACAAGAGACTCTCTATCATAAAGATCATGGTGCTACTTTGAAGCACAAGTGTGGAAAAAAGGATAGTAGCATTGCCCCCTTTTTTATTTTATTTTTTATTTTTTTGGGCCTTCTTTTTTATTATTTGGCCTTTCTTTTTTTACTTTTTATGGGACAATGTTCTATTACTGATGATCACGACACTTCTATTTATTTACAACTCAATGATTACAACTCGATACTAGAACAAGATATGAATCTATATGAATGCCTCCGGCGGTGTACTGGAATGTGAAATGACTCATGATTGACATGTATGAAAGAATTATGAATGGTGGCTCTGCCACAAATACGATGTCAACTACATGATCATGCAAGGCAATATGACAATGATGATGCGTGTCATAATAAATGGAACGGTGGAAAGTTGCATGGAAATATATCTCGGAATGGCTATGGAAATGCCATAATAGGTAGGTATGGTGGCTATTTTGAGGAAGATATAAGGAGGTTTATGTGTGACAGAGTGTATCGTATCATGGGGTTTGGATGCATCGGCAAAGTTTGCACCAACTCTCAAGGTGAGAAAGGGCAATGCACGGTACCGAAGAGGCTAGCAATGGTGGAAGGGTGAGAGTGCGTATAACCCATGGACTCAACATTAGTCATAAAGAACTCACATACTTATTGCAAAAATCTACAAGTCATCAAAAACCAAGTATTACGTGCATGCTCCTAGGGGGATAGATTGGTAGGAAAAGACCATCGCTCGTCCCCGACCGCCACTCATAAGGAAGACAATCAAATAACACCTCATGTTTCAAATTTGTTACACAATGTTTACCATACGTGCATGCTACGGGAATTGCAAACTTCAACACAATTATTCCTCAAATTCACAACTACTCAACTAGCACAACTTTGATATCACTATCTCCATATCTCAAAACAATCATCAAGTATCAAACTTCTCTTAGTATTCAATGCACTTATATGAAAGTTTTTATTATGCCTAAAAGCAAATTGCCATGTTGTTCTAAAGGACTCTCAAAATAATATAAGTGAAGCATGAGAGATCAATTATTTCTATAAAATAAAACCACCACCGTGCTCTAAAAGATATAAGTGAAGTACTAGAGAAAAGACTATATAGCTCAAAAGATATAAGTGAAGCACATAGAGTATTCTAATAAATTCCAATTCATGTGTGTCTCTCTCAAAAGGTGAGTACAGCAAGGATGATTGTTGTAAACTAAAAATCAAAGACTCAAATCATACAAGACACTCCAATCAAAACACATATCATGTGTCGAATAAAAATATAGCTCCAAGTAAAGGTACCGATAGACGAAGACAAAAGAGGGGATGCCTTCCGGGGCATCCCCAAGCTTAGGCTTTTTGGTGTCCTTGTATTTTACCTTGGGGTGCCTTGGGCATCCCCAAGCTTAGGCTCTTGCCACTCCTTGTTCCATAATCCATCAAATCCTTACCCAAAACACAAAACTTAAAAGAAAATCTTTGTGAGCTCCGTTTGTAAAAGAAAACAAACCACCACTTCATGGTACTGTAATTAACTCATTATTTATTTATATTGGTGTTAAACCTACTATATTCCAACTTTTCTATGGTTCATAAACTATATTACTAGCCATAGATTCATCCAAATAAGCAAACAACACACGAAAAACAGAATCTGTCAAAAACAGAACAGTCTGTAGTAATCTGTAATTAACGCAAACTTCTGGAACCCCAAAAATTCTAAAATAAATTTCTGGATGTGAGGAATTTATCTATTAATCATATTCAAAAATAATTAACTAAATATCACTCTCCATTAAAAAATGGAAGCAATTATCGCGAGCACTAAAGTTTCTGTTTTTACAGCAAGATCAAAAAGACTTTTCCCAAGTCTTCCCAACGGTTCTACTTGGCACAAACACTAATTAGACACAAAAACACAACCAAAACAGAGGCTAGATAAATTATTTATTACTAAACAGGATCAAAAAGCAAGGAATAAAAAAAATTGGGTTGCCTCCCAACACGCGCTATCGTTTAATGCCCCTAGCTAGGCATAAAAGTGAGGATAGATCTAGGTATTGCCATCTTTCAATTTTTTAGCGGAGTCATGCTCGAATCCGGGAGGTTCTTTACGTTTCCCTTCATATTTGGAAATTTTTAGATCTAAAGAGTCCAACCGCTCATTACAAAGAGTGACCAACATATTCATGCGGTGAAGATTCCCGCTAACACTCTTAAGAGGTTCAAGAGATTTTTGTAATATTTTCGTTACTTCGCAAATTTACTCAAAAACTTGGGTTTCTTCCTAGGTATGATGAGGACCCTTTTGTTGAGGTAGTGTCCCAACTATTCCCTCTATAATTTCATGCGCAATCCTTCTTGCTACCTCTTAAGCACTGCATTGGTTTTCCCTTGAAGAGGAAAGGGTGGTGCAGTAAAGCAGCATAAGTATTTCCCTCAGTTTTGGAGAACCAAGGTATCAATCCAGTAGGAGACCATGCGCGAGTCACCTCGTACCTACACACACAAATAAGAACCTCGCAACCAATGCAATAAAGGGATTATCAATCCCTTCACGACCACTTGCAAGAGTGAGATCTGATAGAGATGATAATAATAAGATACGTATTTTTGGTATTTTTATGATATAGATTGAAATTAAAGATTGGAAAATAAAGTAGATTGGAAACTTGTATGATGGAAAATAGACCCGGGGGGCATAGGTTTCACTAGTGGCTTCTCTCAAGATAGCATAAGTATTATGGTGGGTGAACAAATTACGGTCGAGCAATTGATAGAAAAGCGAATAATTATGAGAATATCTAGGTAAGATCATGTATATAGGCATCACGGCCGTGACAAGTAGACCGAAATGATTCTTCATCTACTACTATTACTCAACACATCCACCGCTATCCAGCATGCATCTAGAGTATTAAGTTCATAAGAACACAGTAACGCCTTAAGCAAGATGATATGATGTAGAGGGATAAACTCATGCAATATGATATAAACCCCATCTTTCTATCCTCGATGGCAACAATACAATACATGCCCCTTTTTGTCACTGGGATCGAGAACTGCAATATTGAACCCAAAGCTAAGCACTAGCATGAAAGATCAATCTAGTAGGCCAAACCAAACTGATAATTCGAAGAGACTTGCAATGATAAACCAATCATACATAAAAGAATTCAGAGAAGATTCAAATATTGTTCATAGATAATATGGATCATAAACCCACAATTCATCGGATCTCGACGAACACACTGCAAAAGAAGATTACATCGAATAGATCTCCAAGAGAATCGAGGAGAACTTTGTATTGAGATCCAAAGAGAGAGAAGAAGCCATCTAGCTACTAGCTATGGACCTGAAGGTCTGAGGTAAACTACTCACACATCATCGGAGGGGCCATGGAGTTGATGTAGAGGCCCTCCGTGATCGATGCCCCCTCTGGCGGAGCTCCAGAAAAGGCCCCAAGATGGGATCTCTTGGGTACAGAAGGTTGCGGCGGTGGAAATAGGGTTTCGTGGTGCTCCTGGATGTTTGCGGGGTATATGAATATATATAGGAGGAAGAAGTAGGTCGATGGAGCAACGAGGGGCCCACGAGGGTGGAGGGCGCGCCTAGGGGGTAGGCGCGCCCCCTGCCTCGTGGCCTCCTCGTTGTTTTCTTGACGTCCACTCCAAGTCCTCTGGATAATGTTTGTTCCAAAAATCACGCTCTCGAAGGTTTCATTCCGTTTGGACTCCATTTGATATTCCTTTTCTGCGAAACACTGAAATAGGCAAAAAAACAACAATTTGGGCTAGGCCTCCGGTTAATAGGTTAGTCCCAATAATAATATAAAAGTGTAAAATAAAGCCCGTTTTCATCCAAAACAGATAATATAATAGCATGGAACAATATAAAATTATAGATACATTGGAGACATATCAGTCCTCTGGGCTACTCTTTCAGCTTCATCTTGGTTGCCGGGAAGCTCTTCGGTTTGGAGGAAGTGGACAATGTGCCTTGCCCAAGTTGGAGCCTAGGGCTCAGCAACAAGGACTAGCGGCACCTCCTCTGCTGCAGGAGCACAAGCCTCGTTCGCGGGGCTCATGGGCCCGGCTGGAGGGGGTGGTCCGGCAGGCTGTGAGGAGTTGTTTCCGGCAGGGTCTCTGCCAAGAGCGGACGGCTCTACCGGGAGAGGCTTAACGGTTTCCAACTTTCTTCTTTTTCGGGCCATTGTTGCTGGGGATACGGAGGGCTGAGTGAGATGGAGAACAAAAGTCCCTGGTTCCACATGAAGCTTTTGCGCAACACACTTTGACAGATGATCAGCTATGCTGTTTTCTGCACGGGGTACATGCTTTGTTTGCAATCCATCAAACTGCTCGTCCAATCTCCTCACTTCCTCGACGCATGCCTCCATCAATGGACTTTGATAATCCTTGTTGACTTGTCTCACCACAAGCTGTGAATCTCCTCGAATGATCAGCTTCTTAATTCCCAATTCAGCTACAATCCTAAGCCCGACAAGGAGCCCTTCATACTCAACTATATTGTTGGTTGCTTCTTCCCGGGCAAAATGCATTTGGATGATGTACTTCAAGTGCTCCCCGGAGGGGCAACAAGAAGCACGCCAGCTCCTGCACCTTGTAGGGAAAAAGCACCATCAAAATACACAATCCATTCTTGGGGCGATTCCTTACTGGGGATAACTGTCTTTGTCACTTCCTCATCAGGGGGTTGGCGTCCATTCTGCAATAAACTCTTCCAATGCCCTGCTCTAAATAGTTGATGTGCTCTCGAACTTCAAACCAAAACTGGATAACTCCAAAGCCCACTCCACTATTCTGCTGGTAGCCTCAGGGTTTCGAAGTATCCTTTGCAACGGGAAACGAGTGACAACCGTGATCTCATGGGCTTGTAAGTAGTGGCGCAGTTTCCTTGTGACGCCCGGATAATCAAGCTACAGTAACCTCTGCTAATGATGCCACGTCACCACTCTTACAGTCGTAAATCTCACGATGATTCAATCCCGTTCGAATTCAAAATTCAAAATCAGGTCAAACGGTAAAGTTTTCAAACATTAAAATTTAAATGTTCTAGAGGTGGCAAATAATGCTTAGGTAATTATGGTGGAGGATCACATTTTTATAAAATAATTAAAAGCACTAAACTAAATAAAACAGTGGCTTAAACAAATAAATAAATGCATTTTATAAATATTAAAACATTAAACTATTTTATTAGGTATGAGAAATTCATGTGGCAATAGAGTATTTATAAATACTAATTTAGGGGCTAGTGGTATATTTTATAAAACTAAAAGTAAAGTAAAACTAATATGAAAACAGAAACTATAAATAAAATAGGAAAAAAAGCAAAGCAAAAGCAAAAAGAAAGAAGGAGACCCCCTGATGTGCGGTGGCCCAGCTGGCCATCGGGCCCCCAGGCCGGCCCAGTCGCCCCCCCTGTATAACCCCCTCCCCACCGAACCCTAGACACCGACACACCCTCTCCCCCTCCCGATC